>NC_069500.1:1406233081-1406390581 GCF_027579735.1 Bombina bombina
TCCCCATAGACAGCTATGTAAAGGCATTTTCAGTGCCGTTTTTTTCCCCTCACTATAACCCCTTATAACTGCTTTGTTCAGTCATTATTTTTTTTAAAAGATGCTCATATTTTTTATTTTAATGAAGGAACTGTACACTTTATTTGGGGGGCTATTGGGGAACATTTTTTTAATTAACCAGAGGTCTGATCGCTGGTTAATCATGCTTAGCACAAAATGCTACCGCGAGCTTAAAGTAGCATTAACCAGCCACTTGTAATGGCTGGTTATTTAACGTGTGCCCATAAACAGGCAAATTAGCCCCTTTACGGGCGTATGCTAAAATAGCGCTCCACTCGTTATCTGGCCCTTTATTGGTAATAATGTTATTGTTTCAGTTATATTGCTGCTGATGTTGTTGATAGATTATGTTTGCTTTTCTATTATAATTACGTTTGCCTGATCTTTCATAGCAGTTTACAATAAATATTTTTCTTTTATACGGTGCATTTATGTTATTGTTTCGTGATTACCCAAAGTGTTACAATATGTGTTTATTTAAATCAATGGAGGACCCAGACAACAATGCAGAAAGAAGTACTTGTATATACAAAATGCATAACTTATTTTTTTTATCCAATTATATATTTGTTATGTTTTTAGGACCCCTTAAAAGGATACTAAACCCATTTTTTTTTGTTTATTTGATCTCTTTGTATCTTTATTTGAAAAAGCTGGAATGAATGCTTAGGATCCGGCCCATCTTTGGTTCAGCATCCTGGATAGCACTTGCTGATTGGTGGCTACTGTTTTTAAATTGTGCTACCATTTGTCTGAATATCAGGCTGTATATTTTCCTTGTGTGGATTAAAGTTAACACAAATGAAAATAAGTCAAATGCCTTTTTACATAAAGTCTATTATTCTTATTTTGTAAGGTATTATTACAAACAGATGCAAAAACCCTTATGTCTATATAACTACATATTACTAGATAAATAATTGTATCTACTCATTCAACAGCTAGAAAGAAATCATATTGATACGATGCAGAAGACTAATTCAAAATAATGTTATCACGACTATGTAAAGTTAGTTTTCTATTTCTCTCTAACTGTCAGGAAGTTTTTGTTGAGTGTATCAGAAATTTATTCCTTTTTAAAACTGCTCTAGAAATTTGCATTCATTACACGTTTTTCTTGATGTTCAGACAAACCCGTATAGTTTATGTCTGAGAATAGGGAACTGATAACATTACAGTGAGCACTGTTGAAAGAAGATCATATAAATAATCTGGTAGCGCTGGAATGTTAAATGAATAAATGTTTTCCTATACCACGAGCGCAGAAGGTTCCTGGTTCAGGTCAATCTTAATTTGTATTCTTAAGCATGTGACTGGCTACATAGATCATTCGCTATTAGCAGAGGAAAGGCTGGGTGAGACCTGAAGGCATGTGGAACACAACAATCTTTTAAACGTACAGTGTAAGGTTGATTCCTTTGAAGGAATCCGGTTAAGATGATGTGAGTTGGAATCCCCACTGCTCAGGGCTTCACAGATTGTTAATTAAAGCACCTGGAACCAATTTAGTAGCAATAGAATTAGATCAAAGAAATGTCAGAATGAATTCCAGTTGGAAGGAGTGTATGGCTGGTATCTTGGGGAATGAAAGGGTCAAGAGGCATTGTGGAGGGTTTAATAAGACCTTTAAGAGCCTAGACAGAAGTAAAATTAAATGTTCTTTAAGGCATAGGTGCCGTTAATTACGGACAAAAAATACTTCTAAACAATTTTGCAGGTTATTTTCACAAATGTTCCAAAACAGAAAAAAAAAAAAAAAAAAAAATATAGTTTGACATTTTTTATCCTATTTTAAGTGGATGGTAGAGTAACATTTACTAAACCCATCAAAATAAATCCCTGAAATAAAAAAAAAAATCTGCAGACAAAATTAAAAATGTTATTTTGTAGCAACATTTTATTGCATTGCAGTTCATGTACATACTCCTTTCAAAACTCTTTACATATGGGTTATCTCACTTGCTGTAGTTAATCAGAGATAAATAAATATGCTCCTGCAGATTTTTAAGAAATCATTGTGCAGGATGTAGGAGTAGTTATGTGAATTACACAGAATGCACTGCAGCCTATGTGGGGAGAGTGGAACCTTTTAACCATGCACAATTAAGCATTTTACAGGGAGATCATTTTTTAATATATTGGGGCCGAATTATCATAGTGCGAACAGACATAAGCACAAGCATTTCTAGTGTCTCAGAGGTGGCGGATGAGTTAAGGAGCAGTGGTCTTAAGACCGCTGCTTCTTAACTCCTGTTTCCGGCGATCCTGAAATGCGAAAACAGGCGCATACGGGGCATGATAAATCGGCCCCATTGTCTCATTAAACTTGAAAAAAGTTGGTGACAGTATTGTTTTTATTACTTAGGCACACAGAGCTGAACACCCACTAGCTAGAGACATACAATTCATTAGAACAGACTAATATTGCTTTTGAGTGCTCCCAAATGCCTTAGGAACCAACAGGAGATGCTAACAAATATAGAGGATACATTTTTAGGGGCCACTATTTTTTTCGGAGAAGAAGCTATTATGAAGCACATCTCTACCTCCCAGTTTCTTCAGATTACTACAGGCATGATAGAGCATTAAAGACTCAGAAGGCATGCAGAGATCGAGAAGGCACGCAGAGATAGAGAAGGCACACAGAGATAGAGAAGTCATGCAGAGATAGAGAAGGCATGCAGAGATAGAGAAGGCACACAGAGATAGAGAAGTCATGCAGAGATAGAGAAGGCATGCAGAGATAGAGAAGGCACACAGACATAGAGAAGGCATGCAGTGATAGAGAAGGCACACAGAGATAGAGAAGGCATGCAGTGATAGAGAAGGCACACAGAGATAGAGAAGGCGTGCAGAGATAGAGAAGGCATGCAGAGATCGAGAAGGCATGCAGAGATAGAGAAGGCACGCAAAGATAGAGAAGGCACACAGATATAGAGAAGGCATGCAGAGATAGAGAAGGCACACAGAGATAGAGAAGGCGTGCAGAGATAGAGAAGGCATGCAGTGATAGAGAAGGCACACAGAGATAGAGAAGGCATGCAGTGATAGAGAAGGCACACAGAGATAGAGAAGGCACACAGATATAGAGAAGGCATGCAGAGATAGAGAAGGCACACAGAGATAGAGAAGGCGTGCAGAGATAGAGAAGGCATGCAGAGATCGAGAAGGCATGCAGAGATTGAGAAGGCACACAGATATAGAGAAGGCATGCAGATATAGAGAAGGCACGCAGATATAGAGAAGGCATGCAGAGATAGGGAAGGCATGCAGAGATCGAGAAGGCACGCAGAGATAGAGAAGGCACACAGATATAGAGAAGGCACGCAGAGATAGAGAAGGCACACAGATATAGAGAAGGCACGCAGAGATAGAGAAGGCACACAGATATAGAGAAGGCATGCAGATGTAGAGAAGGCACGCAGATATAGAGAAGGCATGCAGAGATAGGGAAGGCACACAGGTATATAGAAGGCATGCAGATATAGAGAAGGCACGCAGAGATAGAGAAGGCACACAGATATAGAGAAGGCATGCAGATGTAGAGAAGGCACGCAGATATAGAGAAGGCATGCAGAGATAGGGAAGGCACACAGGTATATAGAAGGCATGCAGGGATAGAGAAGGCATGCAGAGATAAAGAAGGCATGCAGAGATAAAGAAGGCAGGCAGAGATAGAGAAGGCACTCAAAGGTTGAGGAGGCAGTTGAATTGAAAATGATGAAGCAAGCAGACAAAGATTGAGGAAGTCTGCATACAAAGATAACAAGGCAAGCAGACAAAAACTGGGGAAGCATGTTGATAAAGAATAAGTAGGCAAGCATCAACGATTAAGGAGGCATGTAGATAAAGATTAAGGAGGCATGCAGAAAAAGATTAAGGAGGCATGCAGATAAAGATTGAGAAGGCAAGCAAATAAAGATTAAGGAGGCATGCAGATAAATATTAGGGAGGCATGCAGATATGTCAGTTTTTTTTCCCCTGCTTTGTTTGCCATGTGCTGCTGGCAGCCATTTTACTCACCTCTCTTGCTGACTCTGGTGCATAGTGTGTGATGCTGCTCATTTCCTGCATGGCCTTTTATGGCTAGACTGGTGTACCTCATCTATGTGAGACAGGTTGCAGTCTCAGAATTGTGATGTCATCACTTATTATTTAACCCCTTAATGACCGAGGACGTGCAGGGTAAGTCCTCAAAAAAATACAGTTAATGCCTGAGGACGTACCCTGCACATCCTCGGTCTGGAAAGCAGCTGGAAGCGATCCTGCTCGCTTCCAGCTGCTTTCCAGTTATTGCAGTGATGCCTCGAAATCGAGGCATCATGCAATAACCCTTTTTAGCCATCCGATGCAGAGAGAGCCACTCTGTATCGTTGGTGGGTGGGAGCCGGTGTGGGAGGCAGGTGGCAGCCATCGATGGGCCTTGTGATGTGGAGGGGGGTGGGATTGTGGGAGGGTATAGCGGGGGGCGCAATCGCGTGCACGGGGAGGGAGCGGGTGGGAACCGCTACACTACAGAAAAACTTGGGTTAAAAGTGGGAAAATGGGGGGGGAATAGATTTTATAAAAAATGATCAGGCAGGGGGCGGGAAAGCTACACTACAGAAATAAACTAAAAAAATAAATAAAACCCATTCGGTTAGATTACGAGTTTTGCGGTAACAGGGATGCGGGACTAATGTGCAGATTATTTCCATTGCGTATCTTTTTTTAACGTTGGTATTACGAGTCTAAAAACAACCTCCTAATGCGTTGCGGTAACACAACATTTATTTGTGAAGCATAATCACGGCAGCGTTAAACATTCTCCCATAGAGATCAATGATAAATTAAAGAAGCACGGATTTTTAAGCTAACACTCGATCTCACGAGAAATATACACTGGTCTGTCATATTACGTATCCCACATAATGCACAACAAAAACACACATCAAATGTACAAACAACAATCACGCAACATAGCACATACGCATTACACATTCACAATCGGAAAAGAAAAAGAATGCACAACATTTACACTAAACGAAACATATATAATTACGTTACGATCTTACAACACGGAACAAAACAACACGAAAAAAGAATTGCACACTGATACACAAACAAAACATTTGCATTCAAAATTATGGAACATTAGTACAAAGAAACATTTACACCACTTTACGAATACGACACCATCACAAATCACCATTTATATTTACAGATAATACTTTTGGACAATGTTATGCAAAACGATCACTATGACATCATCGCATTATACACATTCCACAAATACTAACTCAATATGAGCATGCGCAGATTCACACAACTAATACACATTGCACACATACTAATTACTAACAAAGCACACCTGAACATACTTTACTTGGCAAACCGGTACATCATTAAATATTTACATAGGGTATATAAGCACCCTACAAGCATGGCTTCTTGGACTGTGTTGCTGGAGGGTTTTGTGAGATTAGAGAGGAAAGAGATTTAGTGTGTTACTGTTATTGTGAGAGAGTGAGTTAGTGTTATTGTGAGAGCTAGTTAGTGGTAGTGTGAGATTGTGAGTTAGTGGTAGTGTGAGAGTTAGTGGTAGTGTGAGAGTTAGTTAGTGGTAGTGTGAGATTTAGTTAGTGGTAGTGTGAGATAGTGCGTTAGTGAGCGAGAGTTTGTTTGGGTGAGTGTGCGAGTGGTTTTTCTGAATACTTATATTAACACATTTACACGCAAACACATTCAATACATACATACACTTATCAATAACACTACATACACTCCATACCCCATCCCCTCTCATACTACACTCCATACCCTATTCCCTTTCATCCTATACCCCATTCCCTCTCATCCCATACCCCATTCTCTGTAAGCCGATACCCCATTCCCTGTAAGCCCATACCCCATTCTCTGTAAGCCCATACCCCATTCCCTGTAAGCCCATACCCATCCCATAGTTAGATTTTGTTTACATATCCTCATTTTAGTCTTTTTTATACATTGTTGTCTGTTTAATACCATATTTTATTTATATCCCTTTCACACTTTGAGCACTTTTTACTGTTTCTTATTTATTTTGACCCCCTTTCATTTGGGCACATTCACTTTTGTTTGGAGTATGTCGGTAGGGGGGATAGGGGGCAGATTAGCCCAGAACTATTAGAGTTCCTCAGGATTCAGTTTAGAGAAGAGATTGTAGAGGAGGTCAGGCAGGAGGTAAGTCAGGAGAGAGGGAGGGGAAGGGGGAGAGGGAGAGGAACAGGACAGGAAGGGGGAGAGGAAGGGGGAGAGGAAGAGGGGGAGGAAAGGGGGTAGGAAGCGGTGGGTGGACCCGGCCACTTGGTTTAAGATGAACAAGTGGCTGGGCCCAGTGGCGTGCAGTGTAAAGCTTCACAGTCCGGGAAACAGAGGCTCACATCACAGGAGAAAGTCAAGCTGACTAGGGAGGCGAGATATACCATGAATGAGAAGGAGGCCCTCATAGAGGCTTATATGGAGAGGGCTAGAGGCTGCAGGCTAAGAAGACCACCCCTAAGGAGAAGAGGAAGCTGTGGCTGGAGATCAGGGATGCCGTTAATGCAGTGGGGGTCCATAACAGGGATGTCGAGTCTATAAAGCATCGCTACCGGGACTGCAAAATGGAACTCAAAAGAAAGCTCTCGAGGGAGAACCAATATCTAACAGGGACCGTTAGCGGTCCTGAAATGATTGTGGAATATTCCCGATGGGTGGAAATGTTGCGTCCCAGCATCTCCGAGGTGGCCATAGTCGGGATCGGAGGAGTCAATACCGGGAACCTGCCACTCTCATCTGCCGGTAAGCTCATTTAATAATGTCTTTATCTCAAAAATAAAGAATGTATTTAAGGATATAATTAACGCAATTACACTTTTTTTAGACATTACGTATTCACATTTAGCTTGCGAAAGTTGCATTTCACGAAAATCCATCACATTAGTATCTAGTCTACAGATTAGGTGTGCATTTAAACAGACTGAAAACAAACGCAAAAACACATTCAGATTGACCATATAGATATCAGAAACATGCGCCTAGATTTAGAGTTCTGCGTTAGCCGTCAAAACCAGCGTTAATAAATGTATTAACCCCTAATCCGCCTCACTCCCTACTCAAAAACCCTATAATAAATAGTATTAACCCCTAATCTGCCATCCCTAACATCACCAACACCTAACTTCAAGTATTAACCCCTAATCTGCCGACCGGACCTCACCGCTACTCTAATAAATGTATTAACCCCTAATCCACCTCACTCCCGACTCAAAAACCCTATAATAAATAGTATTAACCCCTAATCTGCCCTCCCTAACATCGCTGACACCTAACTTCAAGTATTAACCCCTAATCTGCCGACCGGACCTCGCCGCTACTCTAATAAATGTATTAACCCCTAAAGCTAAGTCTAACCCTAACACTAACACCCCCCCCTAAGTTAAATATAATTTAAATCTAACTAAATAAAATAAATCTTATTAAATAAATTAATCCTATTTAAAGCTAAATACTTACCTGTAAAATAAACCCTAATATAGCTACAATATAAATAATAATTATATTGTAGCTATTTTAGGATTTATATTTATTTTAGAGGCAACTTTGTATTTATTTTAACCAGGTACAATAGCTATTAAATAGTTATTAACTATTTAATAGCTACCTAGTTAAAATAATTACAAAATTACCTGTAAAATAAATCCGATTGTTTTTTGCAAACTGGGTACTGGCAGACAGCTGCCAGTACCCAAGATGGCCCCCAATAAGGCAGAGGGGGAGGGTTAGAGAGTTGTTTTAGGGGGGATCAACTGTTTGGGAGGGATCATGGGGGGGTGATATGTCAGGTGGGAGGCTGATCTCTACACTAAAGCTAAAATTAACCCTGCAAGCTCCCTACAAACTACCTAATTAACCCCTTCACTGCTAGCCAAAATACATATCTGTCTGCTATTTCTGAACAAAGGGGATCCCAGAGAAGCATTTACAACCATTTGTGCCATAATTGCACAAGCTGTTTGTAAATAATTTCAGTGAGAAACCTAAAATTGTGGAAAATTTTACGTTTTTTTAAATTTTGCATTGGCAGTGAAATGGTGGCATGAAATATATCAAAATGGGCCCAGATCAATACTTGGGGTTGTCTACTACACTACACTAAAGATAAAATTAACCCTAGAAGCTCCCTACATGCTCCCTAATTAACCCCTTCACTGATGGGCATAATACACGTGTGGTGCGCAGTGGCATTTAGCGGCCTTCTAATTACTAAAAAGCAAAGCTAAAGCCATATATGTCTGCTATTTATGAACAAAGGGGGTCCCAGAGAAGCATTTACAACCATTTATGCCATAATTGCATAAGTTGTTTGTAAATAATTTCAGTGAGAAACCTAAAGTTTGTGAAAAAATTTGTGAAAAAGTGAACAATTGTTTTTATTTGATCGCATTTGGCAGTGAAATGGTGGCATGAAATATACCAAAATGGGCCTAGATCAATACTTTGGGATGTCTTCTAAAAAAAAATATATACATGTCAAGGGATATTCAGGGATTCCTGACAGATATCCGTGTTCCAATGTAACTAGCGCTAATTTTGAAAAAAGTGGTTTGGAAATAGCAAAGTGCTACTTGTATTTATTGCCCTATAACTTGCAAAAAAAGGAAAGAACATGTAAACATTGGGTATTTCTAAACTCAGGACAAAATTTAGAAACTATTTAGCATGGGTGTTTTTTGGTGGTTGTAGATGTGTAACAGTTTTTGGGGGTCAAAGTTAGAAAAAGTGTGTTTTTTTCCATTTTTTCCTCATATTTTGTATTATTTTATAGGAAATTATAAGATATGATGAAAATAATGGTATCTTTTGAAAGTCCATTTAATGGCGAGAAAAATGGTATATAATATGTGTGGGTAAAGTAAATGAGTAAAAGGAAAATTACAGCTAAACACAAACACAGCAGAAATGTAAAAATAGCCTTGGTCCCAAACAGACAGAAAATGGAAAAGTGCTGTGGTCATTAAGGGGTTAAAGGGCCTCTGTTCAGTATGCTTTGCCCTTGCGTTGTCTCAGACCTGTTTGTGGGAGTTCCTGTATATTACCTGTCTGTCTGACGTCCCTCCTGGTTCCTGTCAGATTACAAACTTTTCCACCTCAATGGAAACTAGGACAAAGATTGAGGAGACATGAGGACAAATATTAAGGAAACAAGGACAAATATTGAAGTGGAATGAAGACAAAGATTGAGAAGGCAAACAGACAATGATTGAGGCAGTCTACATACAGAGATCAAGCAGGAAATCAGACACAAATCAAAGGAGCATTTAGATAAAGATTAAAGAGGCATGCAGACAAATATTGAGGCATGCTGAGACTGAGGAGGCATACAGAAAAAGATTGAAAGGCATGTGGACAAAGATTGAAGACAAATGCAGACAAAGATTGAGAAGGCAAATATTGAGGATGGATGCATACAGAGATCAAGGAGATAAGCAGAGAAAAATCAAGGAAACATGTACATAAAGATTAAAAATGCATGCACATATTAAGGAGGCATGCAGAGATTGAGGAAGCATACAAACAAAGATTGAAGAGGCGTGCAGAGATTTAGGATGCATACAGACAAAGATCAAAAAGCAAGTGGACAAAGATTGTGGAGGCATTAAGACAATGATTGAGGAAGAATCCAGACAAAAGTCATGGAGACAAGCAGACTAAAATTGTGGAGGAAGACAGGCAATGGTTGAGGAGGCACGCAGACAAAGATTGAAGAAGCATGCAAAGATTGAGGATGCAGGCAGGCAAATATTGAGGAGGAATCCAGACAAAGATCAAGGAGGCAAGCAAAGGTTTAGGATGCAGGCAGACAAAGATTAAAGCAGCGTACAGAGATCTAGGAGGCATGCAGACAAAATTTGAGAAGGCATGCAAACAAAAATTGAGGAAAACTAACAGAGATCAAGTAGGCAAGCAGACAAATTAAAGAGGCAAGCAGATAAAGATCAAGGAGGCAAAACAGAGGCATGCAGACAAAAGTTAAGGAGGAAAACATACAAAAATCAAGGAGGCAACAAACATAAATTAAAGAGGCAAGTAGATAAAGATTGAGGCGGCAAGTAGACAAAAATTGTGGAGGCATGCAGACAAAGACTGTGGAGGTAAGCAGACAATAGTTGTGGAGGCATGCAGGCAATAGTTGTGGAGGCATGCAGACAAAGATTGAAGGAGCATGCAAATATTAAGGATGCAGGCAGTGAAAATTAAGGAGGCATGTAGACAACATCCAGGAGACATGCATACAATGATTGGGGAGGCATATAGGCAAAGATTGAGGATGCATGCAGAAAAAAATTCAGAAGGAATGCAAACAAATATTGAGAAGGCACATAGACAGTATCCAGGAGACATACAGACAATGATTGAGGAGGTTAGCAAACAAAGATTAAAGGGACAGTCAACCATAGAATTGTTATTGTTTTAAAAGATAGATAATCCCTTTATTACTCATTCCCCAGTTGTGCATAACCAACACAGTTATATTAATGTACTTTTTACCTTTGTGATTACCTTGTATCTAGGAACCTTCTTCCAGCCCCCTGATCACATGACTGTGACTGTTTATTATCTATTGTCTTAAATTTAGCATTGTATTGTGCTAGATCTTAAATAACTTTCTGTGCCTGAACACAGTGTTATCTATATGGCCCACGTGTACTTTCTGTCTCTTTGTGTTGAAAAGAGATTTAAAAAGCATGTGATAAGTAGGGATGGGCGAATGTTTCGCAACATTCGAAAAACGGCACGAATTTTAACACATTCGTTCGTTCGAATCGAATTTCGAATGTTTACATAACATTCTAACATTCGATTTTCGAATGTTCGGTTTCGAATTTTACGATTACATTCGAAAATATTCTTTTCGAAAAATTCGAATTTAGATTGTAATAGTATTTCTAATGCTTTTTCTTTAAATGTAATATTCGAATTCGAAAAATTCGAATTTAGATTGTAATAGTATTTCTAATGCTTTTTCTTTAAATGTAATATTCAAATTATGCAATACGTGTATTCGAATTCGAAAAATTCGAATTTAGATTGTAATAGTATTTCTAATGCTTTTTCTTTAAATGTAATATTCGAATTATGCAATATTCGAATTCGAAAAATTCGAATTTATATTCGAATTCGAAAAATTCGAATTTATATTCGATTTCGAAAAATTTGAATTTATATGTTTGTAATAGTATTTCTAATGCTTTCTTTAAATGTAATATTCGAATTATGCAATATTCTATATGGAAACATTCGAAATGATATATTTGTATCTATTATGTATCAATTTACTAGATTCCCGCCCTAGCACATGAACTATTGAACTTCTGAATAGTATTTGTTAAATAGAATGTTAAATTCGAAATTTCGAATGTGGACATTCGATATAATTATAAACATTCGAATTCGAAAGTGACATTCAAAAACTGTAAATAACATTCGATTTTCGAATTTTTAAGAATATTCGTTCTTATCGACATTCGAATTTAGAATTCGAATTTCGGTAATAACATTTGTTCTACATTTGAAATTAGAAAATTTACACATTCGCCCATCCCTAGTGATAAGAGGCAGCCCTCAAAGGCTTAGAAATTAGCATATGAGCCTACCTATGTTTAGTTTAAACTAAGAATACCAAGAGAAAAAAGCAAATTTGATGATAAAAGTAAATTGGAAAGTCAATTAAATTTAAAAGTCCTATCTGAATAATGAAAGTTTAATTTATACTTGACTGTCCCTTTAAGAAGGCACATAGACAACATACAGAAGTCATGACTACAATGATTAAGAGGCATGCAAACAAAGTTTGAAAATGCATGTAGACAACCTCCAGAAGACATACAGACAATGATTGAGGAGGCATGCAAACAATGATTGAGAAGGCACGTAGACAACATCCAGAAGACATGCAGACAATGATTGAGGTGGCATGCAAACAAAGATTGAGAATGCATGTAGACAAAATCGAGAAGGCATGCAGACGTTTGAGTAGGCATGCAGAAAAACATTGAGAAGGCATGCAGGCTAATAATGAGGATAAAATCTTACAAAATCAAAGAGGCATACAGACAACATCTGAAGATGCATGAAGACAAAGAATAGGCATGCAGATAAAAATTGAGGATGGATACCGTCACATATTTAGGAGGCATGCAGACAAAGATTGAGGATGAATGCATACAGAGATCAAGGAGACAAGCAGACAAAAATCAAGGAAACATGTACGTACATAACGATTGAAAAGACATGCAAATATTAAGGAGGCATGCAGAGATTTAGGAGGCATAAAAACAAAGATTTAAGAGGCGTGCAGAGATTTAGGAGGCATACAGACAAAGATCGAAAAAGTAAGTTGACAAAGATTGTGGAGGCATTAAGACAATGAATGAGGAAGAATTGAGACAAAAATCATGGAGACAAGCAGACTAAAATTGTAGAGGACACACAGGCAATGGTTGTGGAGCCATGCAGACAAAGATTGAAAAAGCATGCAAAGATTGAGGATGCAGGCAGGCAAATATTTAGGAGGAATCCAGACAAAGATCAAGGAGGCAAGCAGGCAAATTATAGAGGCAATCAGATAAAGATCAAGGAGGCAAACAGGAAATCATTGAGGAGGCATGCAAACAAAAGTTAAGGAGGAAAACATACAAAAATCAAGGATTAAAGATGCAAAATCGAGAAGGCATGCAGACGTTTGAGTAGGCATGCAGAAAATCATTGAGAAGGCATGCAGGCTAATAATGAGGATAAAAGTTTACAAAATCGAAGAGGCATGCAGACAAATTAAGGATGCATGAAGACAAAGAATAGGCATGCAGATAAAAATTGAGGATGGATACCGTCACAGATTTAGGAGGCATGCAGACAAAGATTGAGGATGGATGCATACAGAGAACAAGGAGACAAGCAGACAAAAATCAAGGAAACATGTACTTAAAGATTGAAAAGACATGCAAATATTAAGAAGGCATGCAGAGATTGAGGAGGCATAAAAACAAAGATTTAAGAGGCGTGCAGAGATTTAGGAGGCATACAGACAAAGATCGAAAAAGCAAGTGGACAAAGATTGTGGAGGCATTAAGACAATGAATGAGGAAGAATCGAGACAAAAATCATGGAGACAAGCAGACTAAAATTGTAGAGGAACACAGGCAATGGTTGTGGAGCCATGCAGACAAAGATTGAAAAAGCATGCAAAGATTGTGGATGCAGGCAGGCAAATATTTAGGAGGAATCCAGACAAAGATCAAGGAGGCAAGCAGACAAATTATAGAGGCAAGCAGATAAAGATCAAGGAGGCAAACAGGAAAAAATTGAGGAGGCATGCAGACAAAAGTTAAGGAGGAAAACATACAGAAATCAAGGATTAAAGAGGCAAGTAGATAAAGATTGAGGTGGCAAGCGGGCAAAAAATGTGGAGGCATGCAGACAAAGATTGTGGAGGCACGCAGACAATAGTTGTGGAGGCATGCAGACAATAGGTTTGGAGGCATGCAGAGAAAGATCGAAGGAGAATGCAAAGATTAATAATGCAGGCCGACAAAATTGAGGAGGCATGTAGACAACATCCAGGAGACATGCATACAATGATTGGGGAGGCATACAGACAAAGATTGAGGATGCATGCAGACAAAATTGAGGAGGCATGCAAACAAAGATTAGGAAAGCACATAGACAACATCCAGGAGACATACAGACAATGATTGAGGGGGTTTGCAAACAAAGATTGAGAATGCACATAGACAGCATACAGAAGACATGCATACAATGATTAAGAGGCATGCAAACAAAGTTTGAGAACACATGTAGACAACATCCAGAAGACATACAGACAATGATTGAGGAGGCTTGCAAACAATGATTGAGAAGGCACGTAGACAACACCCAGAAGACATATAGACAATGATTGAGGAGGCATGCAAACAAAGATTGAGAAGGCATGTAGACAACATCAAGAAGACATGCAGATAAAGACTGAGGAGGCATGCAAACAAAGATTGAGAAGGCACATAGACAACATCCAGAAGATATGCAGACAATGATTGAGGTGGCATGCAAACAAAGATATATGGGCCAATTTAACAGACCTCGCTGAATGTGGAGAGCAATACGCTCTCCGTATTTAGCATTGCACCAACAGCTCTTGTGAGCTGCTGGTGCAATGCCACCCCCTGCAGATTCGCTGCCAGCAGGGGGGTGTCAATCAACTCCATCTGACTCAATCGGGTTAAATTGCGGCGATGTCTGTCCGCCTGCTCAGAGCAGGCGGACGGGTTATGGAGCAGCGGTCTTTAGACTGCTGCTTTATAACTGGTGTTTCTGGCGAGACTAAAGGTTCGCCAGAAACACGGGCCTTCAAGCTCCGTACAGAGCTTGATAGATATGCCCCTGAGGATGCATGTATACAAAATCGAGAAGGCATGTGGACAACATTTGAGTAGGCATGCAAAAAAACATTGAGAAGGCATGCAGGCTAATAATGAGGATATAAGCTTACAAAATAGAAGGGGCATGCAGGCAAAGTCTGAAGATGCGTGTAGACAAATTAAGGATGCATGAAGACAAAGAATAGGCATGCAGATAAAAATTGAGGGTGGATACCGTCACGGATTGTGGAGGCATGCAGACAAAGATTGAGGATGGATGCAGAATAAGATTGAGGAGAAGTAAACAGGAAATATGTTTAAAATTGCTCTATCTGAATGAGGAAATTTAAATTTTTACTTTCATGTCCCTTTCACACTTTTTACAATTATTTCTTTCTTTTTTTTTTTCATTGCAGGTAAGGCTGTGTATCCATGACGGAAATACTAGGATACCAAAGTCTTAAAGAGGTGCACTAGTGTACAAGATGTAGAAAGCTGGAAAAAATCATGCCACACTCTTGATAAAGTAGATTGATGAAGGAATCCTGTTAGAGAGGAAGAGAGAGGCGCCACATAGGGTAATATTGTCTGCACGAAACACAAACCATACACAGAGGGACACACTCCACCCCTAAGGGTGGCTACTCACAGAGATGGCATTGGCGGCACAACCGGAGTGCCTAGCTAGGCGGTACGGGACCAAAAAGTCACCCAAAAGACTCAGAGTGTAGCCCAGGAACATCAGACGTCAGATCACGTGAGATTACGTCAGGATGAGAGACCAGTCTCATATACAAATGTTTCCAATGGAAGAACTGGTCACCCAAAGTCCGTGGGACAATATGAGCAGGAGGGCTTCAGACCAATATCATAAAGGTCAACACATAAAGACCATAGGATCGTAAGTGAAGATAAAAGTATAAGAGCAAGTAGGATAAAAGTGTAAACTTTATTGAGTACACTAAAAACACAGCAACACATTTCACAGCATAACAGATGCCGTTTTTTTTAATGTTATGTACACACATGCAAGTCATTTTAACGTAGAATTATAAGATCAATAAACATAGTAGATGAGATTTAAAAATAGACAGGTCTATCAAGTTCATCCTATACAATTCTTTATGTATTTACAATAAAAACTCCAGTTCAGCTTAAGGTGACAAATTTAACACCAGCAAGTATATCCCTGAATTCTGTTTCTAGCAAGAAATGTATCTAACCCATTTTTAAATGTATCAAAGGTATTAGTATTTACTATCTCCTTAGGTCATGACTTCCACAATTGAAAAGCTCTTACAGTGAAAAAAAGGTTTACGTTGCTGGAGATGAAATTTCCTTTCCTCCAGCCTTAAATTGGGACCTCTTGTCATAAATAATTTTCTTGGAATAAACAGAACATCTGTCACCTCTGTATTTGGGTCTTGAATATGTTTATATAAAGTAATCATGTCACCTCTCAAACACCTTTTTTCTAGAGAAAACAGACCCAGTCATAGCTTAAATTTTCCATTCCCCTTATAAGTTTTGTAGCCCTTCTCTGAACTTTCTCTAATTCTGCACTCTAAACTCAAGGTGAGTTCTTACCAGGTATATATAGTGACAGAATTATGCTTTCCTCCCTTGCATTAATGCCTCTTTTAATACAGGCTAGTATATTATTAGCCTTAGAAGTCGCTGCCCTACATTGTGTGCCTATCTTTAGCTTGTTATCTATTACTACTCCCAAATCCATTTCCTTCTCCCATTAAAATATTAGACTGCCTGCTTATTTTTACTTCTAAATTGTAGAACCTTGTATTTCCCAGTATTACATATCATTTTCCATTTACCTCCCCATTCTTCTATTTTTTTTTTTAAATCTTCATAGGGAGCCTAAATACATACAGAAATAGAGGTGTGCTCTCAGGAACGCCAGCTCAAAAAAAAAAATGAAGTCTTCCATTCTTAAATAAAGATGTCAATGTAATATTTTCTACTTATCTTTTTATAGTTATGCTGGATCACTTTCAAGTGATTTTGCATATGGGTAACATGCCTCTTTAAATATGTATGTCTGCTAGTGATTTAGATAAACATTGTTATTTAAAAACAAGTGGAAGATGAAAGTGACAATCTTAGTATTCAAAATGCCTTTTCATTTCCAATAAAAATTGACTTACAAATTGTAACTCTTTTTTTAATAAGATTATTATAAAGAGGTTCTATTTGAAAGAAAAGTAAAAAATATCTGTAGATTACAGGCATGGCCGAAAGTTTTTGTACGCCTCCACTTTTTTTAGAAAAAGAACAAGTTTCTCTGAACTAAGTAAAAATTGTCAAAAGTATTTGGTATTCACCATTCTTTATTTCAAATGTAATAGAACAGAAACTTCACTTTTGATTTATGACTTGTCAGGGTATCTGTGAATGTCAGTAGATAATATATATATATATATATATATATATATATATATATATATATATATATATATATATATATATATATATATATATATATATATATATAATAAGATAAAATAAGTATGCAATCTATCAAATATTAAATTTGAGCATGCTTAATACCATTGCTGGATACATTCTCTTCTTGCAATTCTGAGGTCAGACATGAGATGCTTTGCTGATTACACATCAGAATTCAGCTCAGACCCCCTCCCCACTCAATATGCTAAATCATATTTGCTCAGATCAAAATCTATGTTATAAAAATTACTAGATATTCAACACTTTGAAGCTTAAGGGCTCGATGATATATTATTTGCCAGCTCAAACCTTCTTTTTCTCACTGACACTCGCAGGGCTGCCCGGTGCAATGATCGTAAAAAAGGGGCAGTCCCTGCGAGTTGCGAGATGGCTCCTATTAAAAGTATTTGAGCTCGCTGGTTAGGGAAACTTCACTCCTTAGTGTGAAGTTATCAGGGAGCAGGGGGAGCACTTTAAAATTAAAATCCTGCAGCCAATATAAATAACATTATGCTGCTTTCTGCTTATAGCATCTTACATTCGCCTATATTTTAGTATGCACTTTTTTTTCTATTGGGGTTATGTGTTCATATTGTTTTGAGAAAAGCTTGCCACCTTTTAGTTGGCGAGAAAAAACTGTGATATCTGCAGTATGAAAATCTTTATAGAAGTACGCTGGGATTAGTGAGACATTGTCATATACGCCCATGGAACGCCCATGTTCAGCCCATTTTACGAAAAAAAAACAATTACGCTGTGCATTTTGTATTTATAAATTCAAATTTCTGTGTGATTTTTGCACATCCAGTGTACTACAATTACGATTTACGCTGTGCATATTTAATTTGATTTATTCCTGTGTAAATTACATACTAATTTTACTTTTTTGTTAACATACGATTTTTGGTGAGGAATTTTGTTACGATTTTTGATGCACCTTAACAATACAATTTTTCCCTGCTTATTTTTGTGTGAATGGTTCAAATACTTGTTTTGTATAATGTCTAAAATACGAGTTTTGTTGTGCACATTTCATATGAAAATGCAGTATACGCCCCTTAGCGAGAAACCCTGTTTTCAGGGTAAACAATGGATTTAGATCATCCCACCAGAGAAATAGAAGGACTGGCGAGCATTCAATAATAATCTCGCCAGCCCAGAGACCTTTCAATCATCGAGCCTTAAGTGTATGCACAAGAAACAGGTTTTTCATGACAGTGAACCACTCTCATCATCTAGGTGTTAAATTATCCCCTGCTGAGCTACATACACATCTCCTCAGATGTAACGTCACCGTAAAATAGTAAAGAAAGTCTTAATAGCAAAATGTGTACTTTGAAATTATAAAGGTCTTGGAGAGTTAAAGTTTAGACAAACTATCTATATAGTTTTTAAATATTTAATATGTGCCTCAGACTGTCCAAATAAATTGTATAAATGTGAAATTGTAGATCTGAGAAAAATGCCTTATAGAAATATATTAGATAAATATTTGCTGAATTTAATAAGTAGCTATATAGTCAATCTAAAATGTTTACCTGTGTCAGAATAACAACATTGTTTCTTTCATTTCAAACCGAGGAGAAAACAGTAAATTGTCCCATAAATTATATAAATTGAGTTTTCATGCACTAAAAATAACACTATCAAGAGATGTACAAACATGTGGGCTATATTTATATTGAAAAGGAATGAGACTCCAATAAGCATATTTTAATACAGAATTGATAATATACTCATTTTTTATCTCAAATTGTACATTTTCAATGATATTAGATGTTACCATATGTACTGAACATTTTATATCAGAAAATAGTGATTATATTAAATATACATTTGAAGATATATAGTAATTTATATTTTCTGTGGTGCTTTGATGGTGAAACAGTTTTTCTGTGTCTGCTGCCCCCTAGTGGACAAAAACTGGTATGATAGCCAAACAAATTGACTGTTAAAACATATACATTTCCCAATAAGCCAATTGAATGTTCAGATCTGAGGGCCAATGAAGGGACAAGCATTCGGTTTCTGCGTATCCAAAACGTTCACCAATGATTCGAAAAGAGGCTGGCTGTATGACGACATAAAAGCTCATGCATAGGAGAAAAAAAGAGGTCTTTTGTCTTTGCTGCTAAATTTTGACTGATAACCTTGTTGCCTTTTGGAACACAGTCACTATAAGCAAAACTGGGCTAACTTTCTTTATCCATAATTGCAATACTTCTCATATGAGGTGAACTGGATGTATCTGAAAAAGATGAACTTCAAATTGGTTTATTTGGTGATGTATATGATTGCTCTACATTTTTAATGTTTTAAATCAAAGGTATTCTAATGAAATACATTCATTGTTGCTATAATTAGATTGCAGCTGGTAATTTAAAGACCAACACCTATATTACGAGTTTTGCGTTAGAGGCTGTGTGGTGCTAATGGGCAGTTTATGGTCACCGCTCACTTTCAGACAACGCTTGTATTACGGGTTTTTACAAACCCGGCATTAGCCGCAAAAAAGTGAGCGTAGAGCAAAATTTAGCTCCACATCTCACCTCAATACCAGCGCTGCTTACGTTAGCGGTGAGCTGGTGTAACATGCTCATACACGATTTCCCCATAGGAATCAATAGGGGAGAGCCAGCTGAAAAAAAAACACCTGCAAAAAAGCAGCGTAAAGCTCCTAACGCAGCCCCATTGATTCCTATGGGGAAATAAAAGTTATATCTAGACCTAACACCCTAACATGAGCCCCGAGTCTCAACACCCCTAATCTTACACTTATTAACCCCTAATCTGCCGCCCCAAAATCGCCGACACCTACATACTATTTATTAACCCCTACTCTGCCGCCCCCAATGTTGCCGCCACCTACCTAAATTTATTAACCCTAATCTGCCACCCCCAACGATGCCGCCACTATAATAAAGTTATTAACCCCTAAACCAAAGTCTAACCCTAACAACCCCTAACTTAAATATAATTACAATAAATCTAAATAAAATTACTACAATTAACTAAATTATTCCTATTTAAAACTAAATACTTACCCCTAACTTAAATATAACAGATCATAAGTGTATTGTCCAAATTTCTAGTGAGGTATAGGGTCCCAGATGTGAGGATGAAGGCCCCAGCTATGAAGTGGAAGGTCCACACTTCAAAGTCCAGGAGTTCAGGATATGGAGGAGGTGTTGCAGAATATAACATTCTAAGGGGTCAATTTATCAAGCTCCATTTGGAGCTTGATGCCCCTTGTTTCCAGCGAGCCTTTAGGCTCACCGGAAACAGAAGTTATGAAGCAGCGGTCTAAAGATCGCTGCTCCATAACTTGTCCACCTGCTCTGAGGCGGCGGACAGATATCAACCCGATCAAATACGATTGGGTTGATTGACACCCCCTGGTAGTGGCCAATTGGCCATGAATCTGCAGGGGGCGGCATTGCACCAGCAGTTCACAAGAGCTGCTTGTGCAATGATAAATGCCGACAGCGTATGCTGTCGGCATTTATCGATGTGCAGCGGACATGATACACTACATCGTATCATGTCCGCTCGCACATTAATAAATATACCCCTAAGACTATAATATTCTAAGAAATTTTAATTAGATAATTCCATTATCTTTTATTTAAACATATGTTTAACCATAACATGAAATGCAACTTAAATCAGTAAAACATAATAATATGTTCCTTTATGTCCAGTTAGTTGACAACATTAACAAAAAATATCCTGGAAAATAAAAAAAAATAGTATATGGGACAATAACATAAAATAGGGTCAGTTTACAGACACTATACGCAATATCATTAAAACACGCTAACATAAGCTTGTGACTTGATACCACAAGTCCATCGTAAAGCATATTAAACCAGAGGAGGGTAAGTGTGGCTGACTGCTTGAGCGCCACCTATACTTTCAATGGATATTGTGACCACCATAACTTGCTCACATATTACTAGTACAAAGTTATAGTTTGTGCTCAAGCAAAAGCCAAAATTGTGCTAGAATATTTAGTGCAACTTGAGACCTGAAGCAAACTGTAAGGGTTGAAAAAAGTTTAACAAAACACATCAAAAACGCATTAAAATAAAATACTACACATACTGTATATATACACGTTTTAATTAAAATATTTAATTTAAATATTAATAAAACATTTTTAAAAGGAATATGGTTTTTGTAAAGATGTTTGGCTCCAATGTATAAATATATGTCTAAACATGTGTATGTGTATATATGTGTATTTATGTGTTTATATGTGTAACTATGTATGTGCGCACATACATAGATATAAACACACGTATACACATAAATACACATGTACACACACACACACATATATATATGTGTGGTCTGGATCGCTGACATTGTGTCTTAAGATTTTTAGTGCTTTATTACAGCTGTGTTTAAGCTGTCATGTTTTTACTTTTGGCTACAATAAAGGAAGTTTTATCTTATTGAGGAGATTTTTTTGCGCTTTGTGTGGTGTCTTAACTTGTGGAATACAAATTGCTATCCTTTGGATGCTGTTTACAGACCGGCTCTGACGCCACAGCTGCAGATCTCCGCTTCACTACTTACATTTTGCTCCCCATCGTGACTGAGATCAACAAACAAGCTACAGGTACTACAGATTTACATTTGTTTATATAGGTAACTGTGAGCGCTATATATATATATATATATATATACTCACATACAGTATATACACTTTTGAGCCATTCCCAGTCAAATACCTTGAAACATGCAATATAATTTTTAAAAATGTTTAATGTGTTTTTAATATAAATATTTTATATTGCAATGTTCTTCACTTAGAAGAAAATGTTCTTTTTATTTTAAATAGATATTTTTTTTTTTGTCACTTGTCTGATGATGGGGTCACTCCCCGAAAACATTCACACAATGAAATAGACACGATTTTGGATTACAGAGAGTGCTCTCTTTGAATTTACTATTTAATATACACTTATATATAGACATAGATATCCAGCGCTATGGGATTTTGCGGCGCTATATAAATAAATGATAATACTGAAAAAAAAAAATCTTATATATATGTATATTTTGTTTTTGTTTTCTTTGCATGCTCTAAACCATGAAATTTAAATGTTAACTTTACTCTTCTTATAAAGAAATGTTGTTTCATTTTGATAGTGGAGGGCCCTCTAGTGGGCCTGTAACAACATTAAGGGATTACTAACTTGAAGTCTGGAGGATGCTAGAATGTGTTTGTTACAATGTTGCAGGGGAAGAGGCGGTGTTTGTGCTTACCTTTATAGGGTCCTGCAGCAGTGTGTCCGGCCTCTTTTCGGTTCCAGACTTCAAGGAGAAAGTTTTTCTTTAGATCCTGAAGGAAGATTGGGAAGATGGATAGATCCAGGAAGAAGTCTCTTCCACCTAAGAGATACAGGGAGGTCGTGGAGATGGCGGGCAGAAAAAAAGGACCTGCAAGACAGTTGGAAGAGCATGGGTCTGATGATGCGGTACCCCCCACACCCCAAAAAACACCACGAAACAGGCGTTTTAACAAGGGAAAGGAGGCTATAAGGGGTGGAAAAGGGGGGCCTGGGTCCAGGGCTCAGGTACATAATGTTAGGGAAGGCCCTAGCCCGGGGAGGCAAGCTCAGGGAGCTGAGGTGTGCTGTGCAGAGGGTCAGGCTGGTCCCAGTGGGGGGCGGGAAGGCCTGCAGGAGGTTGGGCGCCCTAGCAGTGAATAGGGGATTCCTGATAGGGGAGACCCGGCCGGGTCTTTACCTACTTTGCCACCGGCAGCCATGGCGGCAGTCCTGGCCTTAGCGCAGTCTCTTGCTACTGTGATGGCCCCGTCTGGCCTGGCGCTGGGCCAGGCTGTCGCTCATGCTGCCAGTGACAATTCCGGAGGAAGCTCTGGTGTGGCGGGGCTGGGTAGGCCTGAATGTGTGGCGGGGCCAAGTAGGCCTGAAGGTGCAGAGCGCGCAGTGTCCATGGCCCCCTCAGAAGGCAGATTTCGCGAGATGTACTCCTCGAGCTCGTCAGAGGAGGAGGATCTCGGCCACCATCTTGGGGGGAGGAGCGGAAACAGAGCAGACGCCCCACGCGACCGGAGCAGCCCAGGTAACTTGGGGAGGCATCCGGTTGCGGGTGGGGTAGCAAAGGGCCTCAGTAGTGCGGTAGGAAGGCAGGAGGACTTATCGGGGGTCTCAGGCACAGCGAGAGCTGATGACAGGGTGGCTGCCCGGCGGTATGCGCTTAGCGATGGGCCCAGCACGAGTGCGCATGCGCGAGTGCGAGGCTATGAATGCAGCAGTAGGAGAGTGACCGGAGCAGCGGATGTGTCATATATTGGCAGAAGGGGCACAGGTGACATGGTTGAGACCAGGGTCATGAATAGGAGGAATGAATCTGTAATCAGAGGGTGGGATCATGCAGGGATAACGCATGAGAGTGCACTTGGGTCTCAGTATGGCATGGGTGTTAATGCCAGACAGGGGGAACATATGAGTGGCATGAATGCGAACCAGGGGGCTAGTATGCAGGTCCATGAGGGAACCATTAGGAGGGCAGTAGAGGCTGCGCTGCATGAGGTAGCTAGGCAGCAGGTCCCACCTGGGTTGAGTCATGCCCGGGAGGATCCTGGGCAAGAGGAGATAATTAGGAGGGCAGTCTCAGCGGCTCTGGGGATGAATGCTGGGGAGGAGCAGGAGGGCGTGGGGGCGAATGCCTCTTTTGATACACCACCTGTTGGCCGGAGTACTCCGAAGTTAATTTGTCTCCACAGGTGCAGATTAGAGCATCAGCAGCTATGGCAACCGGCACAGACAGTGCATTGGTGGTGGCAGGGCCCAGCAGGGAGCAGTTGGAACAGACTGGAACAGCACCTCGGGCGCCTATGGAACCGGACTGCCCAGGGACTTATGAGTACAATGCACCTGACATCTTACATGCTGACACAGGGTCATCCACTAGCGAGTCAGGCTCAGAGAGTGAGGACCTGGGGTTAGTGGGTAAAGGGCAGCGTAGGATGTTCAGATGGATCAAGAAAATGGCAGCGGGGCATGCGAAGGATAGGGCTGGGGGTCAGGGGCATGAAGGGCGGGCTCCTGGGGCAATAGGGCCAGGGGGCAATGTCCCCATTGGCCCAGTGCCGTGCAAAGTGGCGGCGCAGGGTGATACCTACCCCTGTCTTGTTCACTCACTATACGGGCACCTTAAGATGAAAGTGATAAAAAAGATTCAAGAGGATCGATACGTGAATGTTTTTGACCTCTCGCTGGATGCATTTAGGGCCAAGGAAAGGGCTTTGGATGGCTCAGGGCCTAAGAAGGTGCGCAGGGCCACAATCTATTTAAGTATCAAGATACTATAGAGGATATCCACACACGATTTAAAGAAGGTGCATGGCTGGAGTATGACATGGCCTTCAGAAGGAAGATGGTCGGGAATCCTTTATTTCATTTTGGCACGCAGGACATGCACCTGTGGTCAAAATAGGGGCTGGAAGGGGGCACCACGCCCCCGGGGCAGGTGCGCCAGGGATTGCCTTGGCAGGGCGCAAGGATCAGTAGGCGAGGTAGAGAGTGCTGGAAATTCCAGGACAAGCAGTTTGAAAGGGGTAGCAGTTGTTCCTTTTGACACATATGCAGGTTCTGCGGAGGTCCCCACTCAGGAGCTGATTGCGGGAAACGTAAGGACCAAGGACAGGTTAAGCCAGCACCGAAGCTGGGAGTTGGGGTCAAGGGCCCCAACACTGCTTAAGTTGCTGGCCATGTTAATATGGCTGGCGAATTACCCAGACCAGGAGGCAGCGGGGCTGCTCCAGTCGGGTTTGGAGGGGGGCTTTAAGATCCTAGTGACGGGAAAAGTCGTGGGGTTGAGGGTGCATAAAAATTTGAAAACGGCTTACGAATTCCCACATGTGGTGAGGGAGAAATTTGCAAAGGAAGTGGCGATGGGCAGGGTGTCTGGCCTATTTGCTGATCTCCCGATCGCAGACCTAGTGGTCTCACCTTTGGGGGTTGTGCCCAAGAAGGAGTCAGGAAAATTCAGGCTAATTCATCACCTGTCCTTCCCGAAAGGGGGGTCGGTCAATGATGCTATTGATCCGGAACTTAGCTCGGTGCATTACCAGTCTTTTGACAATGCGCTGGAGGTGGTCAGGGCTTGCTGCCATTGTACCCTTCAGCATTCAGGCTCATGGGGATGAAGTTTGAAAGGGCATACTACGTGGACAGGTGCCTTCCGATGGGGTGTTCATTGTCATGTTCGCTCTTTGAATGCTTCAGTTCTTTCCTGCACTGGGTAGTTCAGAAAGCGTCCGGGGGTGGGGTGGTCGCCCACTATCTCGATGACTTCCTATTGGTGGGGAGAGCAGGTTGCGCTGATTGTGAACAGCTCATGGAAGTTATAGTTATGAAGGGCATGATGTCAAGATTTGGGGTGCCACTCGTGGATGAGAAGACGCAGGGTCCCGTTACGTGCCTCATATTTCTGGGGATAGAAATTGACACAGTTCAGGCAGTCTGTAGGCTGCCTGAAGACAAGGTAGTGCGGATGTTGCAGCAGGTACGGGCGGTCATGGGGCTTGACAGGGTACCCATTAAGGAGGTCCAGTCATTACTCGGCCTCCTGAACTTTGCAGGAAGGGTTATTCCAATGGGAAGGGTCTTTAATCGTCGCCTGGAGGGCCAATTGAAAGGTCCACCAGGGCAGGTAAAATGAGTTTGGGTCACGGATGAGGTGAGGGAGGACTTGGAAGTGTGGGCAAGGTTTTTGGAACACTTCAATGGAGTTTGCCTCTGGAGGCTCCCTCCAGTATCTAATCAAGTCTTGCACCTTTTCACGGATGCAGCCGGCAGCTCGGGGTATGGCGCATACCTTGATGGGGAGTGGAGCGCAGCTCCTTGGCCTAGGGAATGGATAGCGGCTGGCTGCAACAGGAATTTAACGTTATTGGAACTTTTTCCAATCGCGTTAGCAGTTGAAATTTGGGGCAATAGGTTAGCGAACAGGTCGGTTGTATTCTGGACGGACAACTTAAGTGTGGTGTACGCCATAAATAAGTTGTCGGCATCTTCACCGGGGGTAGTATGCTATTTGAGGCACCTGGTGCTGTGCTGCTTGCAGCTCAACATCTGTTTCACCGCCAAACACGTCCCGGGAGTGCAGAACGTTATCGCTGATGCACTCTCTCGATTTAATTGGGGGCAGTTTAGGAAAGCAGCACCCAGGGTGGCGAAAGAAGGTCTAACGTGCCCATCTTCTCTTTGGCAGTTGTTGAAGGTTGGGAAAGCATCCTCCCCTTAGTTAAGGCATCTCTGGCACCGAAGACTTGGACGGCCTACTTGAGCCACTGGAACAGATGGGAAGCTTTCTGTCTTTAGAAAGGTGTACAGGTACAAGGGGCTTCTAGGGTACAGGTGTTGGAGTGGCTGGCACAGATGAGAATGGAAGGGATTAGTAAAGCAGGAGCAGGAAGTCGGCTATCAGTAGTAGCCTTCTTCAACAAAGCGCTGGGGTATGTGGACCACTCCAGGGCATTTCTGGTCAGGAAAGTACTGAAAGGGTGGGGTAGAATGGTCCCCCGCACAAAGGACCAGAGGGAGCCTATCACAGCCGGTAGGTTGAGGATGTTGGTGCTTGGTTTGGCAGAGGTATGCAAATCAAAGTACGAGAGGTTGCTCTTCAGGACAGCGTTTGCGTTAGCATTTGCAGGGGCACTTCGGTAAGCGAGTTGGTGTCGTCATCCAAATTGAACGGGACGGGGGAGTCCTGGCTGAGCATGTGCGTCTAGCGGAAGGGAGCGTGCTCCTATTTGTGCCCAGCTCCAAAACGGACCAGGAGGGAAAGGGGGCATGGTTGCCCCTAGTGAAACAGGAACACGCGGAATGCTGTCCGGTGAGGTGCGTTGAGGAGCTTGTGGAAATGCGGCCAGTGCATTGTGCACAGTTCCTCATGCACGAGGATGGGTCTGCACTGTCGGTGTTCCAGTTCTGGAGGGTTCTCGCCAAGACGGCGGAAAAATTCGGGCTTGATCCCAAAAGGATCACAGCTCACTCATTTAGGATTGGTGCGGCGACTGGGGAGTCCTCCGCGGAAATAAAGCGCTTGGGGAGATGGAAATCAGCCCAGTACAAGATTAGGCCCACATAAACCAAAATTAATAATAAGAATTTTTCTCTGTTGGGGTTTTAGTATCAAGGATGGGCATACCCGTATGGGTGGTGGGTTTATAGGTTAGGGGCTGATTTTGTCAGGCGAGTTAGCGCTGAGGTTGTTTTGGTTGGCCAGGGTTCTGGCTCAGGTTAATATGATGTCATCTGTTTTGCAAGGTCAGTTAGGAAATTCCCTTCCAGTTCGTGTGTGGATTGTAGGCCACTCATTTATCCATTGGGCGTCCATCAGGGCGATGCGGACTCCGGAAGGGCAACAGCTTGGATTCCAACGTCCAGGTCAAACTTCCGGTGGTTGGGACGCAGGGGCCTTTTGTGGGCTGATTTGCCAGCATTGTTGCAAGAGGCACATCGGACGTGGGGGCAGCCTAATGTGATAGTGCTGCACCTGGGGGGAAATGATTTGGGCCCGGTGCCCGCTTTGGACCTCATTAAGAGAATGGCAGTGGATATTAAGTGGGTGCACACTTGGTTGAAGGATGTTAAGATAGCTTGGTCCAATGTGGTTGCTCGGATGCATTGGAGACACATTGTGACCCAGAAGGCTGCTTATAAAGTAAGAAAGAAGGTCAACAGAGAGTTGGGGAGAGCGGTCACAGCCCTGGGGGGTTTCGTGATTAGACACGAGAATATAACGGCTGACAAGTAAGACCTATTTTGCCCTGATGGTGTCCACCTAACTGATGCTTTATTAAGGGCAATTTAGGGGTTGGAACTGTAAAAAAAAAAAAAAAAAAGTTTTGTATGGTTATTAAAGTTATTGTTACAGTTGGTTATATAGTATGTTATTTATAGGTGCCTGTCGGTTTTTGGCTTGGTGGGAAAGAGAAGGCTTGGCTCTTGTGGTGGGTGGTCAAGGCCCTGGGGAGCGGGCACGGGGAGAGAAGAGTGACGGTCTGAAAAAGGGGAGTGGGGGTCCTCTCCCTTGCGAATGCAGACTGAATACCTCTAAACATCACAGCTCTCTCTCAGTGCCATTGGGCGTGAACAGCCGGGTGTCACGCTGCAAGCATCGGAAGGGGCCTTGGCCATCTGCTAGTAGGGGCTAGGTTAGGGAAAGATGCCGCCAACGTTTTTACGAACTTGTTGCCAAGTTTTGAATTAAGAGTTTTAAAGTGCCTAAGATAATTGGATTAATACATTAGGCACTAGTTAAATCGTTTATTTTAATAAACGTTACCGTGACCGGTCTTTTCTCCCAACATGGTGTGTTGTCTCATTTATTTAAGGTTATGCTACGATACGTAGGACGGAATAGGGGGTTTAGACATTATGATAGTGGAGGGCCCTCTAGTGGGCCTGTAACAACATTAAGGGATTACCAACTTGAAGTCTGGAGGATGCTAGAATGTGTTTGTTACAATGTTGCAGGGGAAGATGCGGTGTTTGTGCTTACCTTTATAGGGTCCTGCAGCAGTGTGTCCGGCCTCTTTTCGGTTCCAGACTTCAAGGAGAAAGTTTTCCCGCCCACCCGTCCCTGGAGTAGCAGCGAATTGGCGGCGATACGGCTGAGTGAGGGTGAGTCAACCCGGCAGGGGTAGGTTTAATTGAGCTAGCCTTTTGTAAGACCAGGTTTGTAATATAGCCATCCACCCCTATCAATAAGGTTGCATGATTCGATTGACGGGGGTCGACTTACCGGGTTGGTTGGATATGCCTTAGCAGGCGGGTGGTCAAGGCCCTGGGGAGCAGGCATGGGGAGAGAAGAGTGACGGTCTGAAAAAGGGGAGTGGTTACGCCCGCCAGGTGCCGGCCTGGGGGTCCTCTCCCTTGCAAATGCAGACCGA
This sequence comes from Bombina bombina, assembly GCF_027579735.1. Classification (NCBI taxonomy): domain Eukaryota; kingdom Metazoa; phylum Chordata; class Amphibia; order Anura; family Bombinatoridae; genus Bombina; species Bombina bombina. The sequence continues at coordinate 1,406,261,960 of NC_069500.1, forward strand.
ATAACTCTAAACATCACAGCTCTCTCTCAGTGCCATTGGGCGTGAACAGCTGGGTGTCATGCTGCAAGCATCGGAAGGGGCCTTGGCCATCTGCTAGTAGGGGCTAGGTTAGGGAAAGATGCCGCCAACGTTTTTACGAACTTGTTGCCAAGTTTTAAATTAAGAGTTTTAAAGTGCCTAAGATAATTGGATTAATACATTAGGCACTAGTTAAATCGTTTATTTTAATAAACGTGACCGTGACTGGTCTTTTCTCCCAACATGGTGTGTTGTCTGATTTATTTAAGGTTATGCTACGATACGTAGGATGGAATAGGGGGTTTAGACATTAATTAAAACTAAAGACTGACATAAATTAGCTTAACCTGATGTTTGTTTTAAGAACATAAATTTAACATTTAAAATTTTAAAAGAATAACTAATTTGCATTTAATTTTTGGTAATTTTAATCATCTAAATGATAGATTTATTATTATTTGTATTGACTGCTAAACATAATTATACAATTTAGTCTTTATAATCATATAATTTGTCTGTAATTGATTGATATGTACTACTTATTTTTATATCTATAAAGGTAAAAATTCCTATATATATATTATATTAAAACAAATTATTTAAATAAGTTACATGGGCCACCATATTTATCAATGTTTAACAGTTGTGGCCAGAGACAAACCTCATTGGGTAAAAAGATTAGTAAACAGTTCTATATAAAACAAGCTTATTAAATGCTACTAAAATGGTAAAATTGTCACCATGAAAATATATTTTACTATATGTGTAAGAAGGAACACTATAGCCTTCATTTAAGGGGTTAAAAGAGCAGAAAAAAACAGGATAGTGTAAAATGCTCTTGTTGCCCCTTTTACCTGTTGAGCACGCTTCAAGGGACAGTATAAAGAAAAACTGGGTGACGGATATACAGACTTTTAACATCACAGCTGATGCAGTGGGAGCAGGTCCTTCCTCTCTTCTTCCTCTCTTGATCAAACACCTTACCTCATAGGATTGAGGTAAAGGTTGGTGAGTACCCCCTTTGCAGCCTTTTCGTGTGTGCCATACTACAGGAACACTACCATATGGGACTGTACCAACACGATTTGTGCTCTGGATTGACACGGGGACTTATGACATATGATATTTGAACTTATGCTTAACAAACTTGTTGCTCTTTCATTATCTTTATTACTATTACTATACTATCTATATAAATTATTTTCTTTTTTGGAATTAACAGTTCGAAAATTCACTCATTTACTTATAGGAAATACTTTACCTGGCTACCAGAAGGAGGCAAAGACAGCCCAAACAAAAATTAAATATCCCTCCAACTTCCTCTACCCTCCCAGTAGTTCAAGCCGAGGATAAAGGAAAAGTAGAGAGATTCAAGGGGTATAGAGGTGCCAAAGACTGCCGCCATTACAAATTGTTAGGGTGGGTTTGTGGACTCTCACTGCCAAGAAAGAAAATAATTTATCAGGAAAGCATAAATTATGTGTTCTTTCTAAAGGCAGTGGGAGTCCATTAATTCATTAATTTACCTATGGAAAACTAATACCCAAGCTGAGAAGGATATAAATGAATAGGGAGGGAAAGTTAGGGAAGGCAGTCCTAAGTACTAGGAAACACCGCTTGAAAACCCATTCTCCCAAAAGATGCCTCAACTGAGGCAAAAATATCAAATTTATAACATTTTGTGAAAGTATGGAAAGAGGACAAAGAAGTAGCCTTGCAGAACTGTTTAACTGAAGTCTCATTCTTGAAGGCCCAAGAGGAAGATACTGCACGTGTAGAATTTTCCGTAATCCTAGATGGAGGCTGTTGGCTCACTACATCATATGCCATGTGAAGCAAGCCTTAGATCCTGAAAGACAGGATGACATGCAGGATAAATAGGGATGAATATTGACGGAAGTCCTTGGCAGCATGTAGAAAGAACTTTAAGACTCTAACCATATATAAATTATGAAGAACCTCTCCTTAGACAAAGAAGAGTTTGAACAAAAGGACAGAACAACAATCGACACTGTGAGTAGAGACAACCGTGGGCAAAAACCTAATTTTAGCCCGTAAAACAGTCTTGTCTGCATAAAACATTAGATAAGTCTTTTCTCTCTGAAGAGCAGATAAATCTGGAACTCCACAAGCAGAAGATATCGCTAGCAAAATTAAATCTTTCCAAGCCAAAATTTTAATATCAAGATAGTGCATCTGTTTAAACGGAGTCTGTTGAAGAACTCTAAAAACAAGATTAAGGGGCTGAATTATGATTGTGCGAGCGGGCATGATCTGATATTACGGATCATGTCCGCTGCACATCGATAAATGCCGACAGCATACGCTGCCGGCATTTATCATTGCACCAGCAGTTCTTGTGAACTGCTGGTGCAATGCCTCCCCCTGCAGATTCGTTGCCGCTAACAGGGGGTTTCAATCAACCCGATCGTATTTAATCGGGTTGCTTTCTGGCAATGTCTGTCCGCCGCCTCAGAGCAGACGGGCAGGTTATGGAGCAGCAGTCTTTAGACCGCTGCTTCATAACTTGTGTTTCTGGCAAGCCTGAAGACTCGCCAGAAACACGAGGCATCCTACAGAGCTTGATAAATATGCCCCTAAGGCTCCAATGAGGAGCAACAGGTTTGAAAACAGATCTAATTCTAACAATGGCCAGAACACAAGAATAAACATCTGGTAACTGAGCCAATTTCTTATGTAACAAAACAGAAATGGCAGAAAACTGACTCTTAAAAGAACCTTCTCCAAAACGTCTGGGAGAAATTGAAAAATCTGCAGAATTTTTCGCTATTCCAGGGTAATCCACATTTCGCACACCAAGATAGATAAGTTCTCCAGACCTTGTTGTGATAGATAGGTCTGGTCACAGGCTTCCTGGCTTGCACCAAGGTATCAATCACCATTTCAAAGAAACTATGCAGTTAGATTCAGAGGATGGTTCTGATAGATTCCATCTTCATCAATCTGGTTAGACGCTTCAGGTCCAAAATGGGACGGAAAGTTCCCAACTTTTTGGGAACTATTAACAGGTTTGAGTAAAATCCCCTAAATTTTCTTTTCTTATTCAGACAAAGCATATATTTTAAAAAAAGAAGTTTCTAATTTACTTCTATTATGAATTTTTATGATATTCTTTGTTGAAGAGATACCTAGGTAGCATCTGGAGCACTACATTGCAGGGAATAGTGCTGCCACCTAGTTCTCTTGCTAATGGATAACATTCTTGCAAAACTGCTACCATATAGTGCTCCAGAAATGGGCCAACTCCTAAGCATACATCCCTGCTTTTCAATAAAAGATACCAGGAGCACAAATAAAATGATAATTTTAGAATTAAATTAGAAAGTTGTTTAAAATCAAATGCTTTTTATGAATCAGGAAAGCAAAAATTTGGGTTTCATATCCCTTTAACTTCTATTCACCTCACTACTAGTTGATTACTACTTTGATTGTTTATTTAATTATGCCTAGATTTAGAGTTCTGCGTTAGCCATCAAAACCAGCGTTAAGGGCTCCTAACGCTGGTTTTGGCCGCCCGCTGGTATTTAGAGTCAGTCAGGAAAGGGTCTAACGCTCACTTTGCAGCCGTGACTTTTCCATACCGCAGATCCCCTTAAGTCAATTGCGTATCCTATCTTTTCAATGGGATCTTTCTAACGCTGGTATGTAGAGTCTTGGCTGAAGTGAGCGTTAGAACTCTAACGACAAAACTCCAGCCGCAGAGAAAAGCCAGGAGTTAAGAGCTTTCTGGGCTAACCCCGGTTCATAAAGCTCTTAACTACTGTGCTCTAAAGTACACTAACAGCCATAGACTACCTATGTACTCCTAAACCGATGTCCCCCCACATTGCCGCCACTATAATACATTTTTTAAACCCCTAATCTGCCGACTGGCCACCGCCGCCACTTACATTATCCCTATGTAACCCTATTCTGCTGCCCCTAATATCGCTGACACCTACATAATATTTATTAACCCCTAATCTGCTCCTCCCAATGTCGCCGCTACTTTACCTACACTTATTAACTCCTAATCTGCCGACCGGACCTCGCCGCCACTATAATAAATGTATTAACCCCTAAACCGCCGCACTCCCGCCTCGCAACCCTAGAATAAATAGTATTAACCCCTAATCTGCCCTCCCTAACATCGCCGACACCTAACTTCAAGTATTAACTACTAATCTGCCGACCGGACCTCGCCGCTACTCTAATAAATGTATTAACCCATAAAGCTAAGTCTAACCCTAATACTAACACCCCCCCTAAGTTAAATATAATTTTTATCTAACTAAATAAATTAACTCTTATTAAATAAATTATTCCTATTTAAAGCTAAATACTTACCTGTAAAATAAACCCTAATATAGCTACAATATAACGAATAATTATATTGTAGCTATTTTAGGATTTATATTTATTTTACAGGCAACTTTATATTTATTTTAACCAGGTACAATAGCTATTAAATAGTTAAGAACTATTTAATAGCTACCTAGTTAAAATAATTACAAAATTACCTGTAAAATAAATCCTAACCTAAGTTACAATTAAACCTAACACTACACTATCAATAAATTAATTAAATAAAATACCTACAATTATCTACAATTAAACCTAACACTACACTATCAATAAATTAATTAAATACAATACCTACAAATAAATACAATTAAATAAACTAACTAAAGTACAAAAAATAAAAAAGAACTAAGTTACAAAAAATTAAAAAATATTTACAAACATTAGAAAAATATTACAACAATTTTAAACTAATTACACCTACTCTAAGCCCCCTAATAAAATAACAAAGCCCCCCAAAATAAAACAATGCCTTACCCTATTCTAAAATAAAAAGTTAACAGCTCTATTACCTTACCAGCCCTTAAAAGGGCCTTTTGCGGGGCATGCCCCAAAGAAAACAGCTCTTTTGCCTGTAAAAAAACCATACAATACCCCCCCCAACATTACAACCCACCACCCACATACCCCTAATCTAACCCACCCATACCCCCCTTAAAAAACCTAACACTAAGCATCTGAAGATCTTCCTACCTTAACTTCACCCAGCCGGGTATCACCGATCCATCCGGAAGAGGGTCCGAAGTCTTCATCCTATCCGGGCAGAAGAGCTCATCCAGAGGGTCCGAAGTCTTCATCCTATCCGGGCAGAAGAGTACATCCGGACCGGCAGACATCTTCATCCAGGCGGCATCTTCTATCTTCTTCCATCCGGCGCGGAGCGGGACCATCTTGAAGCAGCTGACGCGGAGCCATCCTTCTTCACCGACGGACTAACGACGAATGAAGGTTCCTTTAAATGATGTCATCCAAGATGGCGTCCCTCGAATTCCGATTGGCTGATAGGATTCTATCAGCAAATCGGAATTAAGGTAGGAAAAATTTGATTGGCTGATTCAATCAGCCAATCAGATTCAAGTTCAATCCGATTGAGCTCGCATTCTATTGGCTGATCGGAACAGCCAAATTCTTGTATTCATTTATTAGAGTATCGGCGAGGTCCGGTCGGCAGATTATGGGTTAATACTTTAAGTTAGGTGTCGGCGATGTTAGGGAGGGCAGATTAGGGGTTAATACTATTTATTATAGGGTTTGCAAGGCGGGAGTGCGGCGGTTTAGGGGTTAATACATTTATTATAGTGGCGGCGAGGTCCGGTCGGCAGATTAGGGGTTAATAAGGGTAGGTAAGGTAGCGGCGACATTGGGGGGGCAGATTAGGGGTTAATAATTATAATGTAGGTGTCGGCGACGTTGGGGGCAGCAGATTAGGGGTTCATAGGGATAACGTAGGTTGCGGCGGTGTCCGGAGCGGCAGATTAGGGGTTAAAAAAAATATGCAGGGGTCAGCAATAGCGGGGGCGGCAGATTAGGGGTTAATAATTGTAAGGTTAGGAGTGTTTAGACTCGGGGTTCATGTTAGGGTGTTAGGTGCAGACTTAGAAAGTGTTTCCCCATAGGAAACAATGGGGCTGCGTTAGGAGCTGAACTCTGCTTTTTTGCAGGTGTTTTTTTTCAGCTCAAACTGCCCCATTGTTTCCTATGGGGAAATCGTGCACAAGCACGTTTTTCAAGCTGGCTGCTACCGTAAGCACGCTGGTATTTAGAATTGAAGTGGCGGTAAATTATGCTCTACGCTCCCTTTTTGGAGCCTAACGCAGCCCTTCAGAGAACTCTAAATACTAGCGGTATTTAAAAGGTGCGGGGGGAAAAAAACACGCGTAGCTAACGCACCCCTTTGGCCGCAAAACTCTACATCTAGCCATATGTGTTCTTACACATTACTATCGTTTCTCATTTGATGCATGAGATATCCCGTATTAGTCACCTGGCGCAACTATAGAAAGAACACGTACTAACAAAACATTTTTTGCAATGTGTTTCCTTACCAATACCTATGAATTTAGGCCAAAGTCACAACCCAATTTGGTTCTCAAAGCATTTGTTTTGAAATATTTGCAGTTCTGTAAGGGTTAATACATTTCAACAGAATGGGACTTGGATACATAATATTTATATAAATTTATTTGGTTATGGATACTGGAAAATAATAAACATATAAACTTCCTGATTCTAACCCTAAAGGTTGTATGTGAGCTGTTTTAATATTTACTGTGGGATATTTGTAAAACCCACCACAAGGAATAATAAAGGGAAAATATTTTGTTCCCAAATCACTAGTAAAGTCTCAGTACAGCTAATGTCATGGGGATAATGTGTTTCAGTCCCATGAATCAGAATTGTTTATTCAACATTAAATGATCATTTTTTTTCCATCTTATTCAAAAAATATTTGAGATGTCAAATTCCATACATGGACTAAAACAATTAAAAAAAATTATATATAAAAATATTGATTAGCACAGTAGGTAATACATTTGAGCATTTAGCATTGTATCTCCATAGAAGAACATGGTCAGTAATCCAGTCAGGCATGACAGTAGCAGGTAGTCACCAATCATCAGTTTTTTCCTACTTCTGAGCTGCAATACCTCTTAAGTGGGATTTTATCTATGTGTTTAAGTTCTTTGCAGGGATTAAATCCACAGTTATTTAATGCAAAAAAAATACATGCTATAATGATTTTTGGTTCAGCAGCTGGATAGCGCTTACTGATAGGTGGCTACATTTAGACACCAAGTAGAAAGCATTACCCAGGTGCTGAACTAAATGTACTGGCTCGTAAGCTAACATTACTGCTTTTTCAAAGAAAGATACCAAAAGAAAGTAGGAAATTTGATAGTAGGAGTAAATTAGAAAGTTGCTTAAAATTGCATGCTTTATCTGAACCACGAAAGTAAAAATTTGGGCTCAGTATCCCTTTGACAATTTGCTAAATGAGTTAACAGAAGAAAAATCTAAATCAAATCAATATTTGGTGTAACCACCCCTCAAAACAGCATTTATTCTTCTAGTACACTCACACAAAGCCAGGGATTTTGGAGTCATATAGTCAGGTTAATATTGGACAGTTATACCAAGCAGGTGCTAATGATCATTCATTTAATATGTAGGTTGAAACACATTAATTAACTGAAACAGAAACAGCTGTGTATGAGGAATAAACAGGACGAGGAACAGACAAACTCTGCTAACAAGGTGAGGTTGCTGAAGTCAGTTTAATGTTAAAAGTCCTACACTATGGCGAGACTGAGCACAGCAACAAGACACAAGGTAGTTTTATTGCATCAGCAAGGTCTATCCCAGGCAGAAATTTCAAGGCAGACAGAGGGGTCCAGATTTGCTGTCAAAGCTATTCTGAAGAAGCACTAAGAAATGTGCAATATTGTAGACTGCAGTTTTCAGCCAAGGAAACTAGTGCAGCAGATGAAATACACATCTAGGGCGCGATCCGATATAGATTGTAGTTTGCGGCGCAAGCGAGGGAACCCGCGTCGCCCGCAGTTTCAGCTCGCAACTCGAGCTATCCCATATATGTCGCCGTCAGATGCTAACGTGCAGTAAGTCTGACAAACCAGCGATGTCCAGAAATCTGCGCAAGTACAAATTTCTTTTTTTTTTTTTTTTTTTTTTTTTTTATTTAGGTTCTGAACAAGGCATACATAATGTAAGAAAGACAAAATACAATGTCATAAAATACAGTGCAACGCTATACAATAACATATAACACTTCTGAGATGTCAATGCGAAAGTGAATTCTTCCAAGGAGATGCCTATTATGCTACAAGCCCCCTAGCTGAAAAAAAAGAAAAGAGGCCACTCTTGGACCCCATGGATAGACACAAAACCTTAATTAAGGGGCAATATCTAGGGAAGAGACCACTTTTGGATCTCTAAATGAGAACCTCTTATACATAGAGGAAATAACTGCTCATATAGAAATGCAAGGTAGGATATTGTAGAGGGTCTGAACAAGGCATACAGAAAGTAAGAAAGACAAAATACCATGTCATAAAATACAGTGCAACACTATACAATAACATATAACACTTCTAGGAAGTCAATGCGAAAGTGTATTATTCCCAGGAGATGCCTATTATGCTACATGCCCCCTAGCTGAAAGAAAGAGGCCGCTCTTGGACCCCATGAGTAGACACAAAATCTTAAATAAGGGGCAATATCTAGGGAAGAGACCACTTTTGGATCTCTACATGAGAACCTCTTTTACATATAGGGAATAACTACCCATATAGAAATACAAGGTAAGGTATGATAATTTTTATAAAAAGGAAATTGTAGATATAACTCTGCCTGAGCTGTGACTAAGTTATAACAGTGTAATACTGAGCGATAGATGATAGATAATAGGCGTAGCTGCATTTGGGGCTTAGAGACCAAGGTTGCATATAATATAAAAAAAATTAAACACTTAAAAAAAAGTTAAACACCAGGCTATCACAGGGAGGGGATCTCACTTTCTGAGTTAAATAGCCTCACATGAATATAGGCAATAACCTCACATATAGGAAAACAAGGTAGTGTGATTTAGCAAATATAGGGTAACAATTTGATATGAAACTGTAGGCGTAGCAGTATAAACTGCATGAGAAAATTAAATAGATAGGAGGGAGCCATAAACAAGGTTGTCACATTGAAAAAATCACTGTTTCTTAAGCTACATACAAATAACAGTTGCTTCAATAACACTCTAATCCGTAATAGATCATGCTTAGGCTTTATAATGAGCTATTAAGGGGAAAAACTAGGTAAACATCCCACCACCCCGGCCGCTGGTAGCAGGACATAACCTCTAACGTGCGTTCATAAAATCCCCCATAAGGACAGTGGGAGGTCCCCCAAAATGTTCAGTAAGTAGATTTAAAGGAGTGCAGGGAGCCTACACACATTATGTAGATGATCCTGAAATAAATATACTAATAGTAAAGAGTCAAATGGTGATAGAGTGTAACAGCACTATGATAGATGACCGCACCACTACTGAACTCGGCATCCCAATAGTGACAGGTATGATTGCAGTGACATCTTGTAGAAAGTCATTGTCCACTCCTGTCACTCCTGTTAGCATCAGTCTCTGTCAGACCACCAGGGTCCCATTGCAAGTGTGGTCCAATTGCGTTAGATAAATTAATTGACTGAGCCGGCACTTGAGATACACATAATCCCCTCAGCTGTCTGTGCAGACCGATCCGAATAAGACCACCTGCTGGGATATACACTGATATGTGTCCCGTAACCTTCTGCTGCGGTGTGTAAGTTAAATGGCTCACCCATGAGATAGCGATATGTTCTTCTGACTGAGGCGGCCTGTCATTGCCCTGCAGCTTGGTTAAGTCGTCCCGCCTCGTAGGGCTCACAGTGGCACATTCTGAGTTGTCCATCTCAATTTTAGGGGTTGAGAGTGGGCTCCAGGATTCTAAACTGTCAGTGCAAGTACCATTAGCCTTCTGTTCCACCAGAGCCGGCTCCGTCCAAATAGCTGTGGGAGGCAATTGGGTGACCGTAGGCTTTAGTGCCCCTTATAACATGGCTTCAAATGCAGCATGATGCTCCGCTAACAAGCGGTTCAGTTCCAGTAGAATGCTTGCAGCATACGCCATGGTCCTTTGCGTAGATCTGTAGACAGGCAGATTAAATGAAGAAGGCTTCAAAATCAGCACTATGTGCTGCCTAACGACAAGGCCTGAGCGCGCCTCGCCGGGGGGTGAAGGTAAGGCCGCAGCCTAAATGTATGCTCCGGGTGCTCCAGGTCACGTTCTTTTGTAAGATAGTAGGCTCACTTGAAGCAGGATCTTTAGGGTCATATAAATCAAGTTATAAGGCGAATGGATGAACCATCTAGAAAGTTATATTAATAAAAAAACAATGCAGAGGCTGGAGCTGAATGGTAATGTGCGACCTATCATGGCCGCCTCCCGGAAGTTCCCCCGCAAGTACAAATTTCTGGCGTCGCCAGTGACTTGCGGCACGTTAGAAACTGCCGGCGCCTACAAAACCTGACTAAAGTCTAAATCACCCGCACTGTCTAACACGCCTCCCTAACATAGCCCGACACGTCTAACACGCCTCCCTAACATAGCCCGACACGTCTAACCCTCTATCCGCTATCCCCCCTCACTATCCTAACCATAAAATATGTATTAACCCCTAAACCGCCGCTACCTAATAAAGTTATTAACCCCTAAACTGCCGCCAGCTATATTAAATCTATAACCCCCTAAAGTGAGCCCCTAACACCGCCGCCATCTACCTTACCTACCCCCTAAAGTGAGCCCCTACCCCGCCGCTATTTTAAAATTATTAACCCCTAATCTAATCCCCCTACCCCGCCGCCATCTATATTAAATTATTTAACCCCTAAAATACTAAACTATCCCTACCACTAAACCTAAGTCTAACCCTACAAATAGCCCTGAAAAGGGCTTTTTGCGTGGCATTGCCCCAAAGTAACAGCTCTTTTGCCAGCCCTTAAAAGGGCTTTTTGCGGGGCATGCCCCAAAGTAACAGCTCTTTTGCCAGCCCTTAAAAGGGCTTTTGGCGGGGCTTTGTCACAAAGTAAACTGCTCTTTTGCCTACAATCTACATCCCCCTACACCGCGGCCACCAATAATAAATGTATTAACCCCTAATCTAATCCCCCTACACCGCAGCCAGCTATATTAACTATATTAACCCTAATTATATTAGGGTTAATATAGTTAATATAGTTATTATATTATATATATTAACTATATTAACCCTAATTATATTAGGGTTAATATAGTTAATATCGTTATTATATTATATATATATTAAGTATAATAACCCTATCTAACTCTAACATCCTAACTAAACTCTTATTAAAATAAATCTAATATTAATATTATTAATTAAAATATTCCTATTTAAATCTAAATACTTACCTATAAAATAAACCCTAAGATAGCTACAATATAATTAATAATTACATTATAGCTATGTTAGTGTTTATATTTATTTTACAGGTAAATTGTTAATTATTTTAACTAGGTATAATAGCTATTAAATAGTTATTAACTATTTAATAGCTACCTAGTTAAAATAATTACCCAATTACCTGTAAAATAAATCCTAACCTAAGTTACAAATACACCTACACTATCAATAAATTAAATAAACTACAAATATCTATCTAAAAATACAATTAAATAAACTAAACTAAATTACAAAAACAAACAAACACTAAATTACAAAAAATAAAAAAAAGATTACAAGATTTTTAAGCTAATTACACCTATTCTAAGCCCCCTAATAAAATAATAAAGCCCCCCAAAATAAAAAAATTCCCTACCCTATTCTAAATTAAAACAAGTTCAAAGCTCTTTTACCTTACCAGCCCTTAAAAGGGCCTTTTGTGGGGGCATGCCCCAAAGAAAGCTGCTCTTTTGCCTGCAAAAAAAAAACACAATGCCACCCCCCAACATTACAACCCACCACCCACATACTCCTAATCTAACCCAAACCCCCCTTAAATAAACCTAACACTACCCCCCCTAAGATCTCCCTACCTTGTATTCACCCCACCGGGCAGAACTCCTCATCCGATCCGGGAGATGTGTTCCAGCAAGCGGCAGTGAAGTCTTCTTCCATCCGGGCGATGTCTTGAAGCAAGCGGCAGAGAGTCTTCTTCCATCGGCGACGTCTTCAAGCAAATCGGCATCTTCAATCTTCTTACTTCGCTCCTCCGGCACGGAGCATCCTTCCGGCATGACGACTTTCCGACGAATGAGGTTCCTTTAAATGACGTCATCCAAGATGGCGTCCGTTGAATTCCGATTGGCTGATAGGATTCTATCAGCCAATCGGAATTAAGGTAGAAAAATCTGATTGGCTTATTGAATCAGCCAATCAGATTCAAGTTCAATCCGATTGGCTGATTGGTTCAGCCAATCGGATTGAACTTGAATCTGATTGGCTGATTCAAGTAGTAGTAAGAAGATTGAAGATGCCGATTTGCTTGAAGACGTCGCCGATGGAAGAAGACTCTCTGCCGCTTGCTTCAAGACATCGCCCGGATGGAAGAAGACTTCACTGCCGCTTGCTGGAACACATCTCCCGGATCGGATGAGGAGTTCTGCCCGGCGGGGTGAATACAAGGTAGGGAGATCTAAGGGGGGTTTGGGTTAGATTAGGGGTTTGTGGGTGGTGGGTTGTAATGTTGGGGGGTGGTATTGTGTTTTTTTTGGCAGGCAAAAGAGCAGTTTTCTTTGGGGCATGCCCCCACAAAAGGCCCTTTTAAGGGCTGGTAAGGTAAAAGAGCTTTGAACTTGTTTTAATTTAGAATAGGGTAGGGAATTTTTTTATTTTGGGGGGCTTTATTATTTTATTAGGGGGCTTAGAATAGGTGTAATTAGCTTAAAAATCTTGTAATCTTTTTTTTATTTTTTGTAATTTAGTGTTTGTTTTTGTAATTTAGTTTAGTTTATTTAATTGTATTTTTAGACAGATATTTGTAGTTTATTTAATTTATTGATAGTGTAGGTGTATTTGTAACTTAGGTTAGGATTTATTTTACATATTTTAATAGCTATTATGTAAGCTAAAATATGTAAGCTATTACATATTTTACATATTTTAATAGCTATTATACCTAGTTAAAATAATTAACAATTTACCTGTAAAATAAATATTAACCCTAACATAGCTACAATGTAATTATTAATTACATTGTAGCTATCTTAGAGTTTATTTTATAGGTAAGTATTTAGATTTAAATAGGAATATTTTAGTTTATAATATGAATTAGATTTATTTAATAAGAATTTAGTTAGGGGTGTTAGGGTTAGATAGAGTTAATATAGTTTATATAAATACTATAGTAACTATATTAACTATATTAACCCTAATATAATTAGGGTTAATATAGTTAATATATATAATGTAGTAACTATATTAACTATAATATACTTAGCGTTAATATAGATAATATAGCTGGCGGCGGGGTAGGTAGATTAAATTAGGGGTTAATAATTTTAATATAGATGGCGGCGGTGTAAGGGGTTCACATTAGGGGATAGATCAGTTAGATGGTGGCGGTTTTAGGGGTTCACATTAGGGGATAGATCAGTTAGATGGTGGCGGTTTTAGGGGCTCACAGTAGGGGGTTAGTTTATGTAGATGGCGGCGGTTTAGGGGTTAAATACTTTATTAGGGATTGCGGCGGGGGATCGCGGTTGACAGGGAGATAGACATTGCGCATGCGTTAGGTGTTAGGTTTATTTTAGCAGCCAGTTTAGGGAGTTACGGGGCTCCAATAGTCAGCGTAAGGCTTCTTATGGCTGCTTTTTGTGGCGAGGTGAAAATGGAGTAAGATTTCTCCATTTTCGCCACGTAAGTCCTTACGCTGTATATTGGATACCAAATTGCGCGGGTTTGGTATACCTGCCTATGGCCCAAAAAACTACGGGCGACGGCAGAAATATACGCGCGTAACTTCTAGGTTACGCCGTATATAGGATACCAAACACGCGTAAATATTGGCATCGCCGACTTTTGCGGGCGACAATTTTTATCGGATCGACCCCCAAGCTTACTTCCTTTTGCAATCAGAAGATGTCCAGCAATGCCATCAGCTCAAAATTGACAAAAACCAGATAGACTCTGGTACACCCATCTACTGTTCAGAGAAGTCTGGTCAGAAGTGGTCTTAATGGAAAACTTGCGGCCAGAAAACCATAGCTCCAACTTAAAAACAAGGCAAGGTAACTCAACTATGCAATAAAACACAGGAAATTGATGCACATCAAAAATCTTAAAGGACCACTAAATAAGGTAGAATTGCATAATTGTCATGTGCAATACCATCAAGGAGGCATCTGATTGGTCCCAAATGTATTCTGCAGCATGGAAACAACCCCAAATATACAGCCAAAAGCATGAAGAACTATCTTCAGCATATAGAAGAACAAAGAGTCCTAAAAGTGATTATATGGCCTCCACAGAGCCATATCATAAGAAGGAGGCCTATTTAACACAAGGAGGCCTTTTAACAACGGTCTGTCAGACCTGATCCGTCAGTGCGGATCAGGTCCGACAGATCTCGCTGAATGCGCAGAGCAATACGCTCTCTGTATTCAGCATTGCACCAGCAGCTCTTGTGAGCTGCTGGTGCAACGCCGCCCCCTGCAGATTCGCCAGCAGGGGGGTGTCAATCAACTCGATCGTACTCGATCGGGTTGAATTGTGGCAATGTCTGTGTGCCTCCTCAGAGCAGACGGACAGGTTATGGAGCAGTAGTCTTTAGACCGCTTCTCCATAACTTGTGTTTCTGGCGAGTCTGAAGACTCGCCAGAAACACGGGCCGTCAAGCTCCATACGGAGCTTGATAAATATGCCCCAAGAACTGTTGTTAGTTCTGTAAGATGTTTGGAGCAACCTACCAGTCAAGGTTCCTTAAAAATCAATGTGAAAGTGTACCTAAAATAACTGATGCTGTTTTGAAGGCAAAGGGTGGTAACACCAAATAATGATTTGATTTAGATGTTTCTTTTGTTCATTGATAAAAAACAATCTATTATCAATTCTATTTTTAAAAACATTCTTCCTTTACTTTTTTTTTCTCACCTACCTAAAACCATTGTACAGTAATATATATACACACAGTATGTAAAAGCGGATTTGTATTGGCAGCAGTAAGTGTACCCCTTGCTTCTTACTAACTTCACATTCTACAGTAAACTTTCCTTTTCCAGGAAACTCCATTGCTTTCTATGGGAGGTATCCCACAACTCGCATGGATAAACCCTTTACCAAGAGAAAAAGTGATCATACATATTGCATTAAAATACTTGGCAGTTTTGTCACCGTAGTTTCTGTTCAAATCCTAAATCAGTGTCAGTGGTAAATATGCAACATATATACTTCATTCATACTAGTGCATATTATAAATATTGTATTATTAATATGTAATATTATAAATATGATATGATTGTTTAGATTGAAGTTGGCAGAAACAAATTAAAACCTCACAAAAATTGCTTAAAAACAGGATACTTCTGAATGCAGTTAAGAGAATTAAACTTAGTTCCAGTTTTCCTACATATAAATAAATTAGATTTATTTCAGTAAAATACCTGTCTGCTGAATTTACCAGAATTCCATCCCCTGTGATTACTTCTGTTTGGAAGAATGTGAAATGATTCATAGATTTTGTTCCAATTCAAGTCTTTTGTTTTTCTGCAGGCTTTTCCCAGTAACGTGATTAATTCAGATTACCTTTTTTTTTTTACAAATATATTTCTACAAGTGATATTGCTGTGATTTTAGTCTATTTGACCATTTCAGGTGTTAGATACACAATATTTGATTTGATGGGGGAAACTAGAAATGGACTCCTTGCCCATGTGCCTAGAGGGATATGGCTGCACCTCACTGACGAGGACCGAAGGAGAACAAAACAATCATCTGGGGTTGCCATGTTGCTTGTTCAGAGAACTGCCTGGTATTTCAGGGCTGGAATGACCTTTTTAGGGGTCAGACTGATGTACTTCAGCAGAGCATTCCTCTGTGATGAGCACAATTGGACTAAAAGAAGTTATTCCCAGGTGATAACCAGGCCATAGAACAAGCTATTGAGCTGGTAGCTCCTGCCAGATTGTTTCTCCCCCTTAGGGCAGTTTTGCCTTCTTCTTTCTTCCTACGTTTGTGAATCCCCAATGTTAGTTATAAATGGGAATATGACATTACTCTAGGCCCCAGCAGATACTCTGCTTCCAGCACCCATGCTAGCAATAAAGTAAATTGTTGTGCTGTATCACGCTATTTACAGACATCGGATTTCATTTAGCAAAGCCACCTATTTAGGTTACATCTTGTGCAATCTCTATTTCAGCTGATTGTCTTGCAAATTGTTTCTTTTTTGCCTGAAACCTATATGTATTTAATACTACCCTCACCATTTTTAATTCTATTGTCATGAGGTGGGTTCACAATTTTCTTTAAACATTCTGCGGAAATGCTGAATGAGGCAGGAACAAGAGAACCCGCAACAAGAACTAATTACTCTACAGAGAAGGCACTAGAGGCAGATATGATTAGACGTCTTTACAGACAGGCAGATATGATTAGACATCTTTACAGACAGGCAGATATAATTAGACGTCTTTACAGACAGGCAAATATGATTACACATCTTTACAGACAGGCAGATATGATTACACATCTTTACAGACAGGCAGATATGATTAGACATCTTTACAGACAGGCAGATATAATTAGACGTCTTTACAGACAGGCAAATATGATTACACATCTTTACAGACAGGCAGATATGATTACACATCTTTACAGACAGGCAGATATGATTAGACGTCTTTACAGACAGGCAGATATGATTAGACGTCTTTACAGACAGGCAGATATGATTACACATCTTTACAGACAGGCAGATATGATTAGGCATCTTTACAGACAGGCAGATATGATTACACATATTTACAGACAGGCAGATATGATTACACATCTTTACAGACAGGCAGATATGATTAGACGTCTTTACAGACAGGCAGATATGATTAGACGTCTTTACAGACAGGCAGATATGATTAGACGTCTTTACAGACAGGCAGATATGATTAGACGTCTTTACAGACAGGCAGATGTGATTAGACATCTTTACAGACAGGCAGATATGAGTAGACGTCTTTACAGACAGGCAGATATGATTAGATGTCTTTACAGACAGGCAGATATGATTAGATGTCTTTACAGACAGGCAGATATGATTAGACGTCTTTACAGACAGGCAGATATGATTAGACGTCTTTACAGACAGGCAGATATGATTAGACGTCTTTACAGACAGGCAGATATGATTACACATCTTTACAGACAGGCAGATATGATTACACATCTTTACAGACAGGCAGATATGATTAGACGTCTTTACAGACAGGCAGATATGATTAGACATCTTTACAGACAGGCAGATATGATTAGACGTCTTTACAGACAGGCAGATATGATTAGACATCTTTACAGACAGGCAGATATGATTAGACGTCTTTACAGACAGGCAGATATGATTAGACGTCTTTACAGACAGGCAGATATGATTAGACGTCTTTACAGACAGGCAGATATGATTAGACGTCTTTACAGACAGGCAGATATGATTACACATCTTTACAGACAGGCAGATATGATTAGACATCTTTACAGACAGGCAGATATGATTACACATCTTTACAGACAGGCAGATATGATTACACAGAAAAAAAGAAAACACAGAGGCGCCAAACATGGCCTAGTATAGCCAGATACCAGATATAACAATTCACAAGGTAGCAATTGGATACTCACAAAGGAGACGCACCCAATGGTGCTATTGAAGCAGACTGGAGCCTCTCAGTGGTCCAGCTCACTGATGTATCTCACGTATCAGTTGTGGTCCTTGGTGATGGTGATTAACAGGTTCCTGAGTGAACACAAAATATGCAAACCATAGCCCAGTAACGTTTGTACAAGTGAATAGCAATCTGAGCAATCCTACTTACAAGATCCAAAGCACCTGCAGGTGCATACACTGCAAGCTGGAACCAAACAGTCGCCCAGTAGACTGATCCCTCCAGGTGAAAGCAGATTAACTCTCAGGTGCCAATCAAAATTTGAGCAGCATGTAAATGATATAAAGGATGTCCAAAAAGCAAGTGTATTTCTGTAAAAATCTTTATTAAAATGCGACGCGTTTCTCAGCTATAACAAGCTGTTTCATCAGGCTAAAAAGTTATAAAAACACATTCAGAATACACTTGCTTTATACAAAACTAAACCTACTAATTAGCCAGTCAGATTGCTCCAACCTTGATGGTCATTAAGTGTTAGCACCTGTCTGCTAGAAGGTTGGTATGGCAACCAACAGCCCAAACATAATTTAGTACAGATACCAAACTTCAGCAGACCATACTAGTGACCAAATCATCGTTTGTGTGCATCAAAATAAATCATCATTGTGTATTGATGATAATAAAAAACATAAGCATAACACTGTTAAGAACAGGAACACATTTCCTATAAAATTGTACTTCATGAAATATAAATAAACAAACTAATACATATAATGATATGTTTCCCATACCTATTCAGTCTACATAAATCGTGCTTTTATAATTACAGCCTTAACTTCCTCTTAAAAAATGTTAAATTAAATATGCGACTTAATAACAAGTTAAGGGCAGGCAAAGCAATGCTGTCAAACTTATTGTCAAACTAATGTTGCAAACCCAAGTGTTCGTTAATACGACTCCTGCTTCCTGATGTCAAAAAGCACAATAGCTGATTCTTCAAAAATAAATGGGTGGAATTTGTTTGACGAGAATCTTGTGAGACCTTGATGACAGGTGTATATTAACAGCCACTGGGTATAAGGCTATTATATGTGCGATCCTTGTATGTCAGTGTGTTTACCACTGATCCGGTGACTTGCCAGTGTTTAACCGGGTTTATCTCTGTATGCGGTATTGCCTAAACATTTGGGTGTAAACTATTTGTATAGCATAGAATCCTACACCAATGGCTGCTTTGGCCTGTGTGGGTGGGTGTGAACTATTCCTATAACGTATAAACATGTACCAATGATTGCATAGGCATGTGCAGATGGGATTGGCTTAACCTGACAACGTCAGCTTACTGTGTGTCAAGCGTACAACCTCAATCTTGCGTGTAGAGGTGTCAACCCACGCAATCTCCGTGAACGACAGTTCAAATAACATTATGCGATCCTATCTATTTGGCAGGGGATGTGATATCCAAAGTATATCTAGGCTGTCTGCACTCATATATAGAGCGTTGTGTCACAACTCTGAGCACCAAATGTAATACTGTCATAGGCATCTAGTAGACACTCGGTTCTAATCAAAACATATAGTATTATTATGTTGAATTTATCCGACCTTTGTAATCATATGCTGATAATAAAATATCAAATTGTGTTTATCCATGATGTGATGATATAGTGAGATTAGTGATGTGAGATAGGGTGATGTGCAGATTGTGCTGTAATGATCTGCCATCATCATGGTTATGAGTGGGAAGTGTATAATATTAATATGTGATTAGCATCATATAGTGTTAGATCGTTCTTAGTGAATATTATGAATGTGATGTGTATGGTGTTAGTGTGTGTTCTACTGTGAATGGTGTGTGGATCATACTTTAAGGAGAATGTAATGTGCTGTGCAAAAGTGTGAGTGATGGCCCAAACCAACGGGCACTTCTAATAGTGATATTCTCTACGTGGTGTATGAATAACATACTGCTAAAGATATAGGAGAAGGAAAATATGAAGAGAAAAGGAGGACTCTCTCATACCAGAATATAAAGGTTAAAATAAAAGAACTTTCTAAACCAGATCTTAGCCCTGGCTATAGGGCTAGAACAAAGGGGTTCAGGTGCAAGAATTAAGGTACCTATACCATCACCTTATTGGTCTAAGTGGGTATTCAAACCATATTTGTGACGTATAAGCAGTCAATGTTATTTATAAAAAACTAATAATAAGTTGAGGCACTGGTCATTTCATTGATTACACATCTTTACAGACAGGCAGATATGATTACACATCTTTACAGACAGGCAGATATGATTACACATCTTTACAGACAGGCAGATATGATTACACATCTTTACAGACAGGCAGATATGATTACACATATTTACAGACAGGCAGATATGATTAGACATCTTTACAGACAGGCAGATATGATTACACATCTTTACAGACAGGCAGATATGATTAGACGTCTTTACAGACAGGCAGATATGATTAGACGTCTTTACAGACAGGCAGATATGATTAGACATCTTTACAGACAGGCAGATATGATTAGACGTCTTTACAGACAGGCAGATATGATTAGACGTCTTTACAGACAGGCAGATTTGATTAGACGTCTTTACAGACAGGCAGATATGATTAGACGTCTTTACAGACAGGCAGATATGATTAGACATCTTTACAGACAGGCAGATATGATTAGACGTCTTTACAGACAGGCAGATAAAATAGGTTCCGACTGCACAGAGAAACTATGACCATGAAGAGATCATTCAATGTCTAGAAAGCCACTCACTGCAGGAACCCAGGATTGGATTTCCTGGTCAGTGGTTCATTTTAATTAGTGTCCAGTGTGGTTGTGTGAATCATTTTTCCCAACATTTAAACACTGTACTACAAGCACTAATTGTTGTTTTTTTGCTTAAATATCTGAAGAGTAGCAAGCAGTAAAGCTTACCTGGGATTCATTGGCTCTACACAAAAAGGTTTAACAGTCAGTGTCTTCTGAAGTTCCCGGTCTCGTGCTGTTCAACTGTACTCTCACAAGCATAGTTATCCAGACGAACCTTCTGACTCCTTTGCAAGCAGTCACAGCTTTGCTTCTCTTAGTGGAGAACTATAGAGCATTACTCTCCACGTGCAACTTTTAATATTCGTGTATGATCTGGACTGCTTTAAGCACACTTCTTCCTTGATTAACCTCTTCATATGCTGCTGGTTGCTGTTTCTACTGGTCCAAGAATTGTACAGCATTATCTTTACCTTTAACTCCCTCTTCCCCTGCCTACTACATGATTGCACTTTAAATCTCTTGTTCTTTGTATCCAAACCCAAAAAATAACCCCAAGCTGGCTCCTCACACAGACAATGTAAATATATCCTTACATTCAAGATGTCATTACCTCTCTTCTTTTTCTACACTAAGGGGCATATTTATCAATGTGCGATACGAAGTAGCATATCATGTCCGCCGCACATCGATAAATGCAATGAATCTGCAGGGGGGGGTATTGCACCAGCATTTCACAGAACTGCTGGTGCAATCATAAATGCTGACAGCGTATGCTGTCGGCATTTATCGATGTGCAGAGGACATGATCCGCTATATCAGATCGCACCATAATAAATATGCCCCCAGATCTCTGATTAATTTCTGGAGCGCCGATTACTACCGTGAGCTTGTGGTAGCTATAACCAG
Source organism: Bombina bombina (assembly GCF_027579735.1). Lineage (NCBI taxonomy): Eukaryota > Metazoa > Chordata > Amphibia > Anura > Bombinatoridae > Bombina > Bombina bombina. The sequence goes on from NC_069500.1 coordinate 1,406,283,403, forward strand.
CCACTTGTAACAGCTGGTTATTTATGGCATGCCCCTAAACGGGTGAATTTTCATGTTTACAGGCGCAAGATAAATTAGTGCTCCACTTGTAATCTAGCCCTAAGTATGATTCTTACTTTGTGCTTTAAAGGGACATAATACTCATATGCTAAATCACTTGAAACTGATGCAGTATAACTGTAAAAAGCTGACAGGAAAATATCACCTGAGCATCTCTATGTAAAAAAGGAAGATATTTTACCTCACAGTTTCCTCAGCTCAGCAGAGTAAGTTCTGTGTAAAAAGTTATACTCACCTGCTCCCAGCTGCAGGTAAAAAAAATAAAAAAATGAAGAAATGAACAGCAGCCAATCAGCATCAGCAGTGCTGAGGTCATGAACTCTTACTGTGATCTCATGAGATTTGACTTAACTCTCATGAGATTTCATAGTAAGCTTCCTTTACCTGATTGGTGAAATAATATGAGAGTGCATGAGGCTCATCCCTTCAGCTGTCCTAGGACAGACATACTAATATGCTGCTTAGAAATCCTTTACAATGGGAGGTGGCTACTGAGGAACTTTTGAGTTAAAATATCTTTCTTTTTTACATAGAGATGTTCAGGTGATATTTTCTAATCAGATTTTTACAGCTATGCTGCATCACTTTCAAGTGTTTAAACATTTGGGTATTATGGCCCTTTAAATAGGAATTGTGGTGCATAATATAAATTTGCATTCTGCGGCATACTCCTTAACTTAATGAGTATTATTAACTCAGGGCTAGATTACAAGTGAGGCGCAAACTGTTTTGCACAAGTGATATAGTCTTTTCGACAGCCTTTTTCATTGCGCTGATATTAAGTTGAGCAAATTCATGATTGCACTAACGCAATCGTCATTTACACTTCAATCCTTATCGCGATCTCAGAGCTGTGGTTAACTTTTTTCCAAAACAAAAACACATCAGTTACAGTTACACTCAAAATAACACCGTCTAATAAAAATTATTTAAAAAAATATTGCACAAAAAGATATGAGATCTTGGCTGTTAGAAAAAAAAACCTAACATTTGCCTTTAGAGAATCCCATGAAAGACTTGCTCGCCTGTACTTCTATTTCCCTGTTGGAATGATCTAAACACCATTTTTTACCCTGAAAATAGGGTGTCTCACTAAGGGGAGTATACTGCATTTTCCTATGGGAAGGAGATGCACACATTAAGGGCACAGTGAAAATCATAATTTAAAAATAATAGAAAAGGAATAATTGAATCATTCACACATAATTACACAAGAAAAGATTGTATTGTTACGGTGCATCAAAAATCCTAACTTAATTGTTCACCATAAATCATATTTTAACAAAAACATAACATTTCTTAGTAAATTACAAATGAATAAATCATATTAAAATGTGTACAGCATAATACGTAGTATACATAATAAGTCTGCTGTATGTGCAAAAAATCCCCATAAATGTATGCATATAAGTACAAAATACAAAGCGTAATTGTTGTTTCTTCATAGAATGGGCCAAACATGGGCGTTCCATCGGCGTATATGACATTGTCTTTCAAAAATACATGAATACGAAAATAGATGTAAGATGCTATACGTAAAAAAAAGCACAATTTGATTTATTTTTGATGCAGGAATTCATTTTTAAAGTGCGCCCCCTGCTCACTGATAGCTTTGCCCTACACCGTAAAGTTTCCCTTTATTTTCTATAGGAGACATTTCGCCACTCACAGCGACTGATCCTTTTTTAAGACAATTTCACCAGGGCAGCCCCTACGAAGATCGGCATGACAACAAGCAAAGTTTAGATAATAGGCCCCTTTGTATCATTGACAGATCGTTTAAGAGAATCTCCCCTGAGCAGAGAGCTTTAGAGAATTAGGTCATATGTCTATTTTTATGCTCAATCAATGAAATGCTCAGAACGTAAAGAATTGTTATTGTTTAAAAAGATAGATAATCCCTTTATTACCCATTCCCCATTTTTGCATAACCAACACTGTTATATTAATACACTTTTTACCTCTGTGATTACCTTGTATCTAACTCCACGGGCATCAGCACAATGTTATCTATATGACACAAATGAACTAGCACTGTCTAGTTATAAAAAACTGCCAAAATGCCCTGAGAAAAGAGGCGGTCTTCAAGTGTTTAGAAATTAGCATATGAGCCTACCTAGGATTAGCAGCATTCAACAAAGAACACCAAAAGAACAAAGCAAATTTGATGGTAGAAGTAAATTGGAAAGTTGTTTAAAATTGCATGACCTATCTGAATCATGAAAGTTTAATTTTGACTAGACTGTCCCATTAATAACTGCTATGATGATATTATAGTGAATTTATAGGGTATCCAACCTTTTCAAATAAAGACCCATGTTACATATGAACTTCATATTCTAGAAGGGGCAGATAAAATGAGTAGTGATTTTAAAAAACTGGAGGTTGTATTTAGGATACAAAAAAACAAATGCAAGGTTAATTATAGATTCAATGACACATTAGTGACAGTATCATAGCTGTGTAATACTACTGTATTTTCTAGATATGTGTGTTTGTTTTGTTATGAATGCACATTCATTAAAAAAAAGGATATTCATCTCATTTTTACAAACCGAACATCCGAATGAATGCAGCACAAAATTTAAAGAAAATTAATGTATAATGATGAATTTGTCAGTATTCATTTGTTTCCTTTAAATAGTTAAAATACCTTTAGTGAGGTGGAGAGCAACGCTCCCATTCTTTTCGTCAAAGAGACCGGGGGTGCACTAATAGGAGGGTTAACATGTCGGCTCCCAGGGCCTGCACTATTAATCCCTAAACCACCAATAGCCCGATGAAATAAAGATTCTACCATATTAACCCTTAAACCACAAATAGCCCAACACAATAAACCTTCTACCTATAGAAATAGCGGTACAGCCCAATTTTGGGTGGTGTGTAAGCAACTGCTATACTGCGCAACTTGTAATCTTGGTCACTGAATTTTATAAAGGGGTACCCTTGAATTCCTATTGGCTGATTTTAAAATCCAAATTCAAATCAGCCGATAGAATGAAAGCTTTTTCTATTGGCTGATTTAAATTTGGATTTGAAAATCAGCCAATAGGAATTCAAGGGTACCCCTATATAAAATTCAGTGACCAAGATTACAAATTTTGTAGTATAGCCATTGCTTACACACGGCACGAAATTGGGCTGTACTGCTATTTCCATACCGCCGGGATTACAAGTCACCATAAAACATTCTTTTGTTGTGCAGTTTGGTGCGGTAAGCCGCATACCGCACAAAATCCAAGTTCTGACTTGGTGTGCTCGTGCACGTATTCCCCCATAGAGATCAATGGTGAAAAAATGTAGGGAAAAAAAACCTGCTAGCGCATTTTCTCATTCTCTGTTGAAATCTATGGAGAAAAGAAAGTATTACAAAAACCCTAACAAAACCCCTTGTATAATAACCCCTAAACCACCGTCCCCCCACATCACCAACACTAAATAAAGCTATTAACCTCTAAACCGCCATCCCCCTACATCGCAACTACTAACATAAACTGATTAACCTCTAAACCGCCATCCCCCCACATAAATACTACAAAAAACTATTAACCCCTAAACCGCTGTCCCCCCATATTGCTAGTACTAAAATAAATCTATTAACCCCTAAACTGCAATCCCCACATCTCAACTACCTAAATTAAACTATTAACCCCTATACCTAACAACCCCCTAACTTAAAATTAAAGTTGCAATATACCTTAAAACCTTAAAATAATAAAAACTTACCTGTGAAAAAAATAAAACCTAAGCTTAAACTACAAAAAAACAAACATTACAGAAAATAATAAAAAACTAAAATTACACAAAATAAAAAAAATCACAAAATTACAGAACCCCCCCAACATTACATGTATATTAAAAAAAACTAACATTACCAAAAAAAATAAAAATAGCTAAGATTGCAAAAAATAAAAACCCTACAGTAACATTACAGAAAATAACAAACAAAATTATCCAAAATAAAAAAAAATATTCCTAATCTAATACCCCTTTTAGTTATTCCTAATCTAAAAAAACACCCCAAAGTAAAAAAAAAAAACAATAAACTACCAATATCCCTTAAATGTGACTTTTGTAGGGTATTGCCCTAAAGATATCAGCTCTTAAAAAAAAAAAAAAAATACAAAGTCCTGCCCCAAAAAAACGGACAGAAAGCTAACATTAACCCCAAAATAGGTATCTTCTTCTTCCAGGCGGCAAAAAGTCTTCATCTGGGCAGATCCAGCTTCTTCTATGGCAGGACCATCTTCTATTTTCTTGCCGGAGGTGCGGAGCGGTCTTCTGAGGCGCGGATCCGGAGCGGTTGTCCTCGGCGGTAGTCATCAGCGACATGGAGGGTCCTCTTCATGCAATCGTCAGCTCCACACTGAAGATTAAATGCAAGGTACCTCTTTTATATTGGGGTACCGTTGCATTCCTATTCAAATCAGCCAATAGGATGAGAGCTGCTTACATCCTATTGGTTAATTTAATCAAATAGTTTAATTTAGGTAGTTGCGGTGCGGATGGATGGCGGTTTAGGGGTTAATTGGTTTACTTTAGTAGTAGCGATGTGGGGGGACGGCGGTTTAGGGGTTAATAGGTTTCTTTTAGTAGTAGCGATGTGGGGGACGGCAGTTAAGGGGTTAACAGCTTTATTAGTTGTGATGCTGGGGGATGGCGGTTTAGAGGTTAATAGTGTAGTTAATGCGTCTTAGTTTACTTTAATATATTTTTTATAGGTTTTGTGAAACTTTTTTGTTTCGCAAAATCCATAACTACAGATCTTAGAATTCAGAATGGATCATTGTGGTATAGGCCAAAACGACCGCGGTAAAGCCATACTGTGCGACTTGCAATACAGAGTAACTGACCATTTCGCATTAAAAGGCCATTTTTTTAGCGGTAAAGACGTACCGCACAACTTGTAATCTTGGTCAGTGTGTGGTGGTGGGTGACCGCATGAAGAGGACGTCGTGGACAGAAGATCAGAAGATTGCAAGAAATGAAGATAAGTAGCTGCTTCCCCAGCGGATCAGCAGCAGAAGATGGATAAATATGGACCATTGCAACCAGGGTTTAGCGTTAGGATTTTTTTGGGGTGGACTTTTTTATTTTTAAGCTTTTTTTTTTTTTAACAGGTTTTTATTTTTATGAAGCAGCAAAAGAGCTGTAATTACTTTAGGGCACTGCCCAACCAAGTGCCATTTTCTGGGCAATCATTTTAGGTTATGGCAGAATAGGGATTAATAGTGCAGTTTACACAGGGGGTGAGGGTGCTTAAGGGGTTAATAGTTTATTTTAGAATTGCATTTATATACAATGTTAAAATGATAAGCATTGTCATGTATGAAGCATATTATTTTAAAGGGACATAATACTCATAAGCTAAATCCATTGAAACTGATGCAGTATAACTGTAAAACTGACAGGAAAATATCACCTGAGCATCTCTATGTAAAAAAGTAAAATATTTACCTCACAATCTCCTCAGCTCAGCAGAGTTAGTTCTGTGTAAAAAGTTATAATTCAGCTGCTGCCAGCTATAGGTAAAAAAAAAAAGAAGAAATGAACAGCACCCAATCAGCATCAACAGTGCTGAGGTCATGAACTCTTTTACTGTGATCTCATGAGATTTCACTTAACTCTCATGAGATTTCATAGTAAACTTCCTTAAACTGAATAGGGAAATAGGATGAGTGTTCACGAAGCTCACTCCCTTAGCTGTCCCGGGACAGACATACTGATTTGCTGCTAAGAAGTCCTTTACAATGGGATGTGGCTACTGAGGAACTTTTGAGGTAAAATATCTTTCTTTTTTACATAGAGATGTTCAGGTGATATTTTCTAGTCAGCTTTTTACAGCTATGCTGCATCACTTTCAAATGTTTCAACATTTGGGTATCATAGCCCTTTAAGTATTGTATATAATTTAAAATGTAGTTGTTTTTGATTGTCATTTTTATTATTTTAAGCATAAATCTATATGCTTACAATATATGCTCTCTCTCTCTTTTGTGCTCTCTCTCTCCCCCCTCTCTTTTGCGCTCTCTCTCTCCCCCCTCTCTTTTGAGCTCTCTCCCCGTCTCTTTTGAGCTCTTTCTCTCCCCCCTCTTTTGCGCTCTCTCCCCCTCTCTTTTGCGCTCTCTCTCTCCCCCTCTCGTTTGCGCTCTCTCTCTCCCCCATCTCTTTTGCGCTCTCCCTCTCCCCCATCTCTTTTGCGCTCTCTCCCCCTCTCTCTCCCCTCTCTTTTGCGCTCTCTCTCCCCCCTCTCTTTTGTGCTCTCTCTCCCCTCTCTTTTGCGCTCTCTCTCCCCCTCTCTTTTGCGCTCTCTCACCCCCTCTCTTTTGCGCCCTCTCTCCCCCCTCTCTTTTGCGCTCTCTCTCCCCCTCTCTGTTGCGCTCTCTCTGCCCCTCTCTCTTTTGCGCTCTCTCTCCCCCCTCTCTTTTGCGCTCTCTCACCCCTCTCTTTTGCGCTCTCTCACCCCCCTCTCTTTTGCGTTCTCTCTCCACCCCTCTCTTTTGCACTCTCTCTCCACCCCTCTCTTTTGTGCTCTCTCTCCCCCCTCTCTTTTGCGCTCTCCCCCATCTCTTTTGCGCTCTCTCCCCCCCCTCTCTCTCCCCTCTCTTTTGCGCTCTCTCTCCCCCTCTCTTTTGTGCTCTCTCTCCCCTCTCTTTTGCGCTCTCTCTCCCCCTCTCTTTTGCGCTCTCTCTTCCCCTCTCTTTTGCGCTCTCTCACCCCCTCTCTTTTGCGCTCTCTCTCCCCCCTCTCTTTTGCGCTCTCTCTCTCCCTCTCTTTTGCGCTCTCTCACCCCTCTCTTTTGCGCTCTCTCACCCCCCTCTCTTTTGCGTTCTCTCTCCACCCCTCTCTTTTGCACTCTCTCTCCACCCCTCTCTTTTGTGCTCTCTCTCCCCCCTCTCTTTTGTGCTCTCTCTCCCCCCTCTCTTTTGCGCTCTTCCCCCCCCCCCCTCTCTTTTGTGCTCTCTCTCTCCCTCTCTTTTGCGCTCTCTCACCCCTCTCTTTTGAGCTCTCTCCCCGTCTCTTTTGAGCTCTTTCTCTCCCCCCTCTTTTGCGCTCTCTCCCCCTCTCTTTTGCGCTCTCTCTCTCCCCCTCTCGTTTGCGCTCTCTCTCTCCCCCATCTCTTTTGCGCTCTCCCTCTCCCCCATCTCTTTTGCGCTCTCTCCCCCTCTCTCTCCCCTCTCTTTTGCGCTCTCTCTCCCCCCTCTCTTTTGTGCTCTCTCTCCCCTCTCTTTTGCGCTCTCTCTCCCCCTCTCTTTTGCGCTCTCTCACCCCCTCTCTTTTGCGCCCTCTCTCCCCCCTCTCTTTTGCGCTCTCTCTCCCCCTCTCTGTTGCGCTCTCTCTGCCCCTCTCTCTTTTGCGCTCTCTCTCCCCCCTCTCTTTTGCGCTCTCTCACCCCTCTCTTTTGCGCTCTCTCACCCCCCTCTCTTTTGCGTTCTCTCTCCACCCCTCTCTTTTGCACTCTCTCTCCACCCCTCTCTTTTGTGCTCTCTCTCCCCCCTCTCTTTTGCGCTCTCCCCCATCTCTTTTGCGCTCTCTCCCCCCCTCTCTCTCCCCTCTCTTTTGCGCTCTCTCTCCCCCTCTCTTTTGTGCTCTCTCTCCCCTCTCTTTTGCGCTCTCTCTCCCCCTCTCTTTTGCGCTCTCTCTTCCCCTCTCTTTTGCGCTCTCTCACCCCCTCTCTTTTGCGCTCTCTCTCCCCCCTCTCTTTTGCGCTCTCTCTCTCCCTCTCTTTTGCGCTCTCTCACCCCTCTCTTTTGCGCTCTCTCACCCCCCTCTCTTTTGCGTTCTCTCTCCACCCCTCTCTTTTGCACTCTCTCTCCACCCCTCTCTTTTGTGCTCTCTCTCCCCCCTCTCTTTTGTGCTCTCTCTCCCCCCTCTCTTTTGCGCTCTTCCCCCCCCCCTCTCTTTTGTGCTCTCTCTCTCCCCCCTCTTTTGCGCTCTCTCTCCCCCCTCTTTTGCGCTCTCTCTTCCCCCCTCTCTTTTGCGCTCTCTCTCCCCCCTCTCTTTTGTGCTCTTCCCCCCTCTCTTTTGTGCTCTCTCCCCTCTCTCTTTTGCTGTCTCTATCCCCCCTCTCTTTTGCTGTCTCTCTCCCCCTCTCTCTTTTGCTGTCTCTCTCCCCCTCTCTTTTGCTGTCTCTCTCCCCTCTCTTTTGCTGTCTCTCTTCCCCTCTCTCTTTTGCTGTCTCTCTCCCCCCTCTCTTTTGCTGTTTCTCTCCCCCTCTCTCTTTTGCTGTCTCTCTCCCCCTCTCTTTTGCGCTCTCTCACCCACCTCTCTTTTGCGCTCTCTCACCCCCTCTCTTTTGCGCTCTCTCTCCCCCCTCTCTTTAGCGCTCTCTCCACCCCTCTCTTTTGCGCTCTCTCCCCCTCTCTTTTGTGCTCTCTCTCCCCCCTCTCTTTTGCGCTCTTCTCCCCCTCTCTTTTGCGCTCTCTCTCTCCCCCCTCTTTTGCGCTCTCTCTTCCCCCACTTTTGCGCTCTCTCTTCCCCCCTCTCCTTTGCACTCTCTCTCCCCCCTCTCTTTTGCGCTCTCCCCCCCCCCCTCTCTTTTGCGCTCTCTCCCCCTCTCTTTTGCTGTCTCTCTCCCCCTCTCTCTTTTGCTGTCTCTATCCCCCCTCTCTTTTGCTGTCTCTCTCCCCCTCTCTCTTTTGCTGTCTCTCTCCCCCTTTCTTTTGCTGGCTCTCTCCCCCTCTCTTTTGCTGTCTCTCTCCCCCTATCTTTTTTGCTGTCTCTATCCCCCCTCTATTTTGCTGTATCTCTCCCCCTCTCTCTTTTGCTGCCTCTCTCCCCCTCTCTTTTGCTGTCTCTCTCCCCCTCTCTTTTGCTGTCTCTCTCCCCCTCTCTCTTTTGCTGTCTCTCTCCCCCTCTCTTTTGCTGTCTCTCTCCCCCTCTCTCTTTTGCTGTCTCTCCCCCCCTCTCTTTTGCTGTCTCTCTCCCCCTCTCTCTTTTGCTGTCTCTCTCCCCCCTCTCTTTCGCTGTCTCTATTCCCCCCTCTCTTTTGCACTCTCTCTCCCCCCTCTCTTTTGCTCTCTCTCCCCCTCTCTTTTGCTGTCTCTCCCCCCCTCTCTCTTTTGCTGTCTCTATCCCCCCTCTCTTTTGCTGTCTCTCTCCCCCTCTCTCTTTTGCTGTCTCTCTCCCCCTCTCTCTTTTGCTGTCTCTCTCCCCCTCTCTTTTGCTGTCTCTCTCCCCCCCTCTCTTTTGCTGTCTCTCCCCCCTCTCTTTTGCTGTCTCTTTCCCCCCTCTCTTTTGCTGTCTCTTTCCCCTTCTGTCTTTCGCTCTCTCACCCCCCTCTCTTTTGCGTTCTCTCTCCACCCCTCTCTTTTGCACTCTCTCTCCACCCCTCTCTTTTGTGCTCTCTCTCCCCCTATCTTTTGTGCTCTCTCTCCCCCCTCTCTTTTGCGCTCTTCCCCCCCCTCTTTTGCGCTCTCTCTTCCCCCCTCTCTTTTGCGCTCTCTCTCCCCCCTCTCTTTTGTGCTCTTCCCCCCTCTCTTTTGTGCTCTCTCCCCTCTCTCTTTTGCTGTCTCTATCCCCCCTCTCTTTTGCTGTCTCTCTCCCCTCTCTTTTGCTTTCTCTCTCCCCCTCTCTCTTTTGCTGTCTCTCTCCCCCTCTCTTTTGCTGTCTCTCTCCCCTCTCTTTTGCTGTCTCTCTCCCCCCTCTCTTTTGCTGTCTCTCTCCCCCTCTCTCTTTTGCTGTCGCTCTCCCCCTCTCTTTTGCGCTCTCTCACCCACCTCTCTTTTGCGCTCTCTCACCCCCCTCTCTTTTGCGCTCTCTCTCCCCCCTCTCTTTAGCGCTCTCTCCACCCCTCTCTTTTGCGCTCTCTCCCCCCTCTCTTTTGTGCTCTCTCTCCCCCCTCTCTTTTGCGCTCTTCTCCCCCTCTCTTTTGCGCTCTCTCTCTCCCCCCTCTTTTGCGCTCTCTCTTCCCCCTCTTTTGCGCTCTCTCTTCCCCCCTCTCCTTTGCACTCTCTCTCCCCCCTCTCTTTTGCGCTCTCCCCCCCCCTCTCTTTTGCGCTCTCTCCCCCTCTCTTTTGCTGTCTCTCTCCCCCTCTCTCTTTTGCTGTCTCTCTCCCCCTCTCTCTTTTGCTGTCTCTCTCCCCCCTCTCTTTTGCTGTCTCTCTCCCCCTCTCTCTTTTGCTGTCGCTCTCCCCCTCTCTTTTGCGCTCTCTCACCCACCTCTCTTTTGCGCTCTCTCACCCCCCTCTCTTTTGCGCTCTCTCTCCCCCCCTCTCTTTAGCGCTCTCTCCACCCCTCTCTTTTGCGCTCTCTCCCCCCTCTCTTTTGTGCTCTCTCTCCCCCCTCTCTTTTGCGCTCTTCTCCCCCTCTCTTTTGCGCTCTCTCTCTCCCCCCTCTTTTGCGCTCTCTCTTCCCCCACTTTTGCGCTCTCTCTTCCCCCCTCTCCTTTGCACTCTCTCTCCCCCCTCTCTTTTGCGCTCTCCCCCCCCCCCTCTCTTTTGCGCTCTCTCCCCCTCTCTTTTGCTGTCTCTCTCCCCCTCTCTCTTTTGCTGTCTCTATCCCCCCTCTCTTTTGCTGTCTCTCTCCCCCTCTCTCTTTTGCTGTCTCTCTCCCCCTTTCTTTTGCTGTCCCTCTCCCCCTCTCTTTTGCTGTCTCTCTCCCCCTATCTTTTTTGCTGTCTCTATCCCCCCTCTATTTTGCTGTATCTCTCCCCCTCTCTCTTTTGCTGCCTCTCTCCCCCTCTCTTTTGCTGTCTCTCTCCCCTCTCTTTTGCTGTCTCTCTCCCCCTCTCTCTTTTGCTGTCTCTCTCCCCCTCTCTTTTGCTGTCTCTCTCCCCCTCTCTCTTTTGCTGTCTCTCTCCCCCCTCTCTTTCGCTGTCTCTCTTCCCCCCTCTCTTTTGCACTCTCTCTCCCCCCTCTCTTTTGCTCTCTCTCCCCCTCTCTTTTGCTGTCTCTCTCCCCCTCTCTCTTTTGCTGTCTCTATCCCCCCTCTCTTTTGCTGTCTCTCTCCCCCTCTCTCTTTTGCTGTCTCTCTCCCCCTCTCTCTTTTGCTGTCTCTCTCCCCCTCTCTTTTGCTGTCTCTCTCCCCCCCCTCTCTTTTGCTGTCTCTCCCCCCTCTCTTTTGCTGTCTCTTTCCCCCCTCTCTTTTGCTGTCTCTCTCCCCCTCTCTTTTGCTGTCTCTCTCCCCCCCCTCTCTTTTGCCGTGCTCTTCCCCCCTCTCTTTTGTGCTCTCTCCCCTCTCTCTTTTGCTGTCTCTATCCCCCCTCTCTTTTGCTGTCTCTCTCCCCTCTCTTTTGCTTTCTCTCTCCCCCTCTCTCTTTTGCTGTCTCTCTCCCCCTCTCTTTTGCTGTCTCTCTCCCCTCTCTTTTGCTGTCTCTCTCCCCCCTCTCTTTTGCTGTCTCTCTCCCCCTCTCTCTTTTGCTGTCGCTCTCCCCCTCTCTTTTGCGCTCTCTCACCCACCTCTCTTTTGCGCTCTCTCACCCCCCTCTCTTTTGCGCTCTCTCTCCCCCCTCTCTTTAGCGCTCTCTCCACCCCTCTCTTTTGCGCTCTCTCCCCCCTCTCTTTTGTGCTCTCTCTCCCCCCTCTCTTTTGCGCTCTTCTCCCCCTCTCTTTTGCGCTCTCTCTCTCCCCCCTCTTTTGCGCTCTCTCTTCCCCCTCTTTTGCGCTCTCTCTTCCCCCCTCTCCTTTGCACTCTCTCTCCCCCCTCTCTTTTGCGCTCTCCCCCCCCTCTCTTTTGCGCTCTCTCCCCCTCTCTTTTGCTGTCTCTCTCCCCCTCTCTCTTTTGCTGTCTCTCTCCCCCTCTCTCTTTTGCTGTCTCTCTCCCCCCTCTCTTTTGCTGTCTCTCTCCCCCTCTCTCTTTTGCTGTCGCTCTCCCCCTCTCTTTTGCGCTCTCTCACCCACCTCTCTTTTGCGCTCTCTCACCCCCCTCTCTTTTGCGCTCTCTCTCCCCCCCTCTCTTTAGCGCTCTCTCCACCCCTCTCTTTTGCGCTCTCTCCCCCCTCTCTTTTGTGCTCTCTCTCCCCCCTCTCTTTTGCGCTCTTCTCCCCCTCTCTTTTGCGCTCTCTCTCTCCCCCCTCTTTTGCGCTCTCTCTTCCCCCACTTTTGCGCTCTCTCTTCCCCCCTCTCCTTTGCACTCTCTCTCCCCCCTCTCTTTTGCGCTCTCCCCCCCCCCCTCTCTTTTGCGCTCTCTCCCCCTCTCTTTTGCTGTCTCTCTCCCCCTCTCTCTTTTGCTGTCTCTATCCCCCCTCTCTTTTGCTGTCTCTCTCCCCCTCTCTCTTTTGCTGTCTCTCTCCCCCTTTCTTTTGCTGTCCCTCTCCCCCTCTCTTTTGCTGTCTCTCTCCCCCTATCTTTTTTGCTGTCTCTATCCCCCCTCTATTTTGCTGTATCTCTCCCCCTCTCTCTTTTGCTGCCTCTCTCCCCCTCTCTTTTGCTGTCTCTCTCCCCTCTCTTTTGCTGTCTCTCTCCCCCTCTCTCTTTTGCTGTCTCTCTCCCCCTCTCTTTTGCTGTCTCTCTCCCCCTCTCTCTTTTGCTGTCTCTCTCCCCCCTCTCTTTCGCTGTCTCTCTTCCCCCCTCTCTTTTGCACTCTCTCTCCCCCCTCTCTTTTGCTCTCTCTCCCCCTCTCTTTTGCTGTCTCTCTCCCCCTCTCTCTTTTGCTGTCTCTATCCCCCCTCTCTTTTGCTGTCTCTCTCCCCCTCTCTCTTTTGCTGTCTCTCTCCCCCTCTCTCTTTTGCTGTCTCTCTCCCCCTCTCTTTTGCTGTCTCTCTCCCCCCCCTCTCTTTTGCTGTCTCTCCCCCCTCTCTTTTGCTGTCTCTTTCCCCCCTCTCTTTTGCTGTCTCTCTCCCCCTCTCTTTTGCTGTCTCTCTCCCCCCCCTCTCTTTTGCTGTCTCTCCCCCCTCTCTTTTGCTGTCTCTTTCCCCCCTCTCTTTTGCTGTCTCTTTCCCCTTCTGTCTTTTGCTGTCTCTCTCCCCCCTCTCTTTTACTGTCTCTCCCCCCCTGTCTTTTGCTGTCTCTCTCCCCCTTTCTCCCCCCTGTCTTTTGCTGTCTCTCTCCCCCTCTCTTTCTCCCCCCTCTCTATCTCTCTCCCCTCTCTCTATCTCTCTCTCCCATCTTCCATCGTGCGACCACGCCCGGCCACGCCCTTCACATCAGGCCACGCCCCCTTCACGGCCATCCACACCCCCTCACGCCCGACCATGCCCCCCGCTCACGCCGGCCACGCCCACTTATACCGCGGCGCAGATCACCAGCAGGGACTCAAAGACCAGTTGTGTTTGTCCTCGTGCTGCCTTTTATATAATAGGATATGCTAATATATATATATTTATGTGTTAATATGTGTATATACATATATATTTATGTGTTAATATGCGTATATACATATATATTTATGTGTTAATGTGTGTATATACATATATATTTATGTGTTACTAGGTGTATATACATATATATTTATGTGTTAATATGTGTATATACATACAGTATATATTTATGTGTTTATATGCTAATATACATATATATTTATGTGTTAATATGTGTATATACATATATATTTGTGTTAATATGCTTATATACATATATATTTATGTGTTACTATGTGTATATACATATATATTTATGTGGTAATATGTGTATATACATATATATTTATGTGTTAATATGCTTTATACATATATACGTGTTACTATGTGTATATACATATATATTTATGTGTTACTATGTGTATATACATATATATATATTTTATGTGTTACTATGCGTATATACATATATATTTATGTGTTTATGTGTATATACATATTAATTTATGTGTTAATATATGTATATACATCTATATTTATGTGTTAATATGTGTATATACATATATATTTCTGTGTTAATATGTGTATATAAATATATATTTCTGGGTTAATATGTGTATATACATATATATTTATGTGTTAATATGTGTATATACATATATATTTATGTGTTAATATGTGTATATACATATATATTTATGTGTTTATATGTGTATATACATATATATTTATGTGTTAATATGTGTATATACATCTATATTTATGTGTTAATATGTGTATATAAATATGTGTATATACATACATATTTATGTGTTTATATGCTAATATACATATATATTTATGTGTTAATATGTGTATATACATATATATTCATGTGTTAATATGCTTATATACATATATATTTATGTGTTACTATGTGTATATACATATATATTTATGTGTTAATATTTGTATATACATATTTATGTGTTAATATGCTTATATACTGTACATATATATGTATGTGTTACTATGTGTATATACGTATATATTTACGTGTTACTATGTTTATATACAATATATATTTGTGTTACTATGTGTATATACATATATATTTATGTGTTAATATGTGTATATACATATATATATTTATGTGTTACTATGTGTATATACATATATATTTATGTGTTAAAATGCTTATATACATATATATGTATGTGTTACTATGTGTATATACATATATTTATGTGTCACTATGTGTATATACATATATATATATATATATATATATATATATATATATATGTGTTTATATGTGTATATACATATATATTTATGTGTTAATATGCTTATATACATATATATGTATGTGTTATACATATATATTTATGTGTTACTATGTGTATATACATATATATTTATGTGTTAATATGTGTATATACATATATATGTGTATATACATATATATTTATGTGTTAATATGTGTATATATATATATATATATATATATATATATATGTATATATTTATGTGTTAATATGTGTATATACATACATATTTATGTGATAATATGCTTATATACATATATATGTATGTGTTATACATATATATTTATGTGTTACTATGTGTATATACATATATATTTATGTGTTAATATGTGTATATACATATATATGTGTATATACATATATATTTATGTGTTAATATGTGTATATATATATATATATATATATATATATATATTTATGTGTTAATATGTGTATATACATATATATTTATGTGTTACTATGTGTATATACATATATATTTATGTGTTAATATGTATATATACATATATATTTATGTGTTAATATGTGTATATACATATATATTTATGTGTTAATATGTGTATATATATATATATATATATGTGTTACTGTGTGTATATACAGATATATTTATGTGTTAATATGTTTATATACATATATATTTCTGTGTTAATATGTGTATATACATATATATTTATGTGTTACTATGAGTATCTACATATATATTTATGTGTTAATGTGTGTATATACATATATATTTATGTGTTACTATGTGTATCTACATATATATTTATGTGTTAATATGTGTATATACATATATATTTATATGTTAATATGTGTATCTACATATATATTTATGTGTTAATATGCATATATACATATATATTTATGTGTTAATATGTGTATCTACATATATATTTATGTGTTAATATGTGTATATACATATATATTTATGTGTTAATATGTGTATATACATATATATTTATGTGTTACTATGTGTATCTACATATATATTTATGTGTTAATATGTGTATATACATATATATTTATGTGTTAATATGTGTATATACATATATATTTATGTGTTAATATGTGTATATACACACATTCACAATATATGTACAGTATATTATCATATCCATATATATTTAAGTTTGCTGACTGCATCAGAACGAGGCTTCCCAGAAATGCAAATGTGAGGTCGCATTCACATTTCGGAAAACTTGTAATACCAGAGCATATTAGCGTGCGCTCGCATTACACAGTGGAGCGCCAATATCGATTCCATGAAAGTAATATTTAGCGCTCCACTTGTAATCTAGCCCTATATTGTATAAATTACACTGATATATGAATAATACCTATGACGGTCACTTGTAAAATATAAAACTGAGATATAATATACACTTTAAGCAGAAAAATTAAAAGTCACTTTTAGCTACAATGATAAATGATAATATTTCATGGATTTTCCAGAAGCTCTATGGGAATGTAACCAATCAATGCAAAATCAATAAATACGATAGGGCTAAAGATTGAATACAATTTCAAAAATACCTTATAATATTTTAAACTCAATTTTGAAATATTTATTACAGAACCCCTTTCTCTTCAATATTATATTTAATGCAAAGATAATTGTTATTTAGGTGATAACCACCTATGAGATATTAAATTATAAATATGAAACACAGTTTTAATCCCAATAATAACTAGAGATTTCCCAGTTTTTATACAGTATTGCTGCTTATAAATAATTATCACTTTCTTATAAAACAGGGATCAGAAGTTCAGAATATCAGAAGTCAATATCTAATTCCTGTTTTAAAGACATTTTAAATATAGCGAGTATTACAATATTAAGCCTTATTATACATCACCAATCCCAATTTTGACAATATGGAAACCAGTCTCTGTGTGTGTATGTGTAGTTTCTCCCCCTCTGGAGATGTTAGTCAGCTTGACTATGAGAATATCTTTAGATTTCAGTGTCAGGGCAGGAAGACTAATTCGCCAGCATAGGAAAATGCAGGTAGCATGAACGCTTCAAAAGCTAGCCAGCCATTCTTTACTGAAGTGTCTGAACATTTAGTCAGCTGGCTTTGGCCCTCCTCCTATGCTCATCAGCCAATTAAATCATTAGGGTGAGAGTGACAGTTCTCATAGCATAAAGTTATTGCCCACTGTTGTGAGCTCATTTCTTTATTTATAAGATTTAGGGTCAGATTACATGTGGAGCGCAAAATATTGCTTTCATGGGGGCGATATTTGCGCTCCACTTAGTAATACCAGCGCACACAAATGTTACAAGTTAGGTGCAATGCGAACGCGACCTCGCGTTCTCATTGCACTGAAGCTTAGCACTGACAAGAGCATGCTTCTATAGGCTCCAATGGGAGCCTCGTTCTCATGCCATTAGGCATGGCATGAGAACCTAGAGCAGCGAAGGGGGTAAGTCGCATAGCAATGGACAGCAGATTTAAAATATATATGAAAATATACAGCACATAAAGAAAGGATTATGCCAGCACGCTCCAAATAAATTAAATCTTTATTTGTCACAGGGTAAAAACGGCGAAAACACACCTGACATTTTTCGGCATTACTGCCTTAATCATAAGCGTGCTTTCAAATGAAAATGATCACAATTTATAACACCCACCGTATTACTATAGGTTGTTCCAGATCATGTGACTAGATTGCAAGATTCAGTGGTCTTAAGGTGGACAGAAGTAAATACCATACATGGTAAAATTGATTTTGGGTAATTGAATATATACATATATATTTATGTGTTAATTAATATGTGTGTATACACATATTAGTACAAAACAAGACACTCTCCTATATAAAGCTCAAGGCGTGTGATGTAGTGTGTCTGTGTAAACTATTGTCATGTTTTTTTTCAGTTAAGCCAGTAAACTGGGAGCCCCATATTATCGCCAATAAGAAGTAGCCAAGGAAAGTTCTACACCACAGAAGCGGATGGTTCTCCAGTATTCTTACCGTGTATGCTGCTGACTGAATATATTCACCATGGCATAAAACTTCCAACGGTATCTGTAGACTTAGGATAGGCATGTGGACCCTGCATCTTCATGAGGCTCCGCCTTACTGCCTACTAGCCTTTTAAGAAAGTGGGAAAGGGCTCCCAGGTGACGTCATCAACATCACGCTGCTGGATAACGTTAATGCTGAGGTGCAAGCTGGACACTACAATCGATATCCAGAAATCCAAACAACACCAGCAACATGTCTATGATTAAGGCATGTTCTGCCGAAACGCATAAGACGTTAGACATGATGTCGGTCTTATCTTGATTTTAAATGTCATGTTCTCCATTGAAAAAATCTTTGTATACTTATGCTTGGAGATTTGATGGTTTTGTTTGGATTTCTATATACACATATTAACACATAAATATATATGTATATAAGCATATACATATATATCTACAGGGAACACACAGTTCCCCATAGACCGCAATTTTTTACTATTACTGGTTTATTTTCAAAAAGTTACCCAATTGGCCCCAAAATAAAGTATGTTTTACTTTTTTATTAAACCCACCAACTTTAACTCTTAAAAACTGCTTTGTGCAGTTATTTTTTATTTAAAAAAATGCTAATTTTTTTTAATAAAAAAGTAAAACATACTTTATTTTGGGGCCAATTGGGTAACTTTTTGAAAATAAACCAGTGATCTGAAATGGCTGGTTATTTATCACGCGCCCGTTACCGGCTGAATTTGCCCGTATATGAGCACATGATAAATTAGTGTTCCACTTGTAATCTAGCCCATAGTGGGGGCAATATTCAAGATTGGCCACTGGGTTGCATTTTGAGTTGCGAGTTTACTTTATATAAAATAAACTCTTTATGTTTCCATATTTTAGGGGTCTGATCTCTAAGACATTCCCCACATATATTTAGGGCTAAGTGGTTACATAGTAAGTTTTTGCAGTCATGTTTAAGGATATATAGTCTGAATGAATAATATATGTTTCTTAATCTGGTTTAAGTGTTTTAGAATACATTTCTTTTTTTTTTTTTTTTTTTTATAAATTTTATTGATCTCCACAAGACAAACATCATTTTTTTAAACAAGGACCTGCAAAACATTCCAACCATATTTATACAAAAATAAAATAAAATAAAATTTCATACATTTTGTAGTTATCCACTTTGTCTCGCTGGATTTTTCATTATATCATAAAACAGAAAAGTGACAAGGACAAAAAACAGGGGAGGAAAAAAAAAAAAAGAAATTTTGATCTCCTCCGCCGGACCCCGTCCGCACGCCCTTACACACCATCGGGTGAGTTATGGTCCTGCACTAGCCACGTAGAGGGAAATTTATCCAAAAGTACTAATTCTGCGAAACTAATGGACGAACGGAACGGGTAAAGGATCTGTCTTTGCACCGGGAAAGAATAGGACTTAATAATTGGAAGCCACCCTAAGAGAAAATCTTCGATTCTCTTTTCGGAGGCGTCCTGTAAATGATATGATTCAAAGATAACTTGTTCTTGTATTTCTTTTTGAACCAGCGAAAAACTTGACACTCTGCTCGCCTTCCAATTCTTAAGAATGAGATGGGGAACCGCAAGGATAATCATATTAAAAATACGAGTTGTTTAGGAATATCTGCTATCAAATGAGGTAAACAATAAGACCACATCTTGTAATATAAGAGAAACATTTAGATCATAGAGAGCATTAAACCAAAAACCAACTTTAAGCCATAGTTGATTTATTTTGGGACAAAACCAAAACATATGGAATAAATCTGCTTTATGCTTAGAACAACGGGGACAGTTACTTGAACTAGAGGGGAAGAATTTTTGGATTTTAAGCGGATGTAAATAAAAATTATTCAGGAGCTTGATGTGTGACTCTTTCCAGCTCATAGATATCCTGCATTTATTTAACATGTTAAAACTCTGAATAATCCTCTCATTATCAATCTCAGAAATAACTGGACACAACAAATTACTGATCCTATCCAAGTATTTTTCATTTTGCTTTGACAACATGATGTCATACATCAAAGAGATAGATGTGGTTCCCGAGTTGAATTTTTGAATTAGAATTCTGAGATCTGACCAGGCTGCCACCCTCCCGTCCTGCCAGTTCTGGTCGTGTATGTAATGTCGTATTTGAAAATAAGCAAACATATCTGATCTGGGTAGCTCATAAGATTGAAATATTGATTCGGCTGTACATACCTGACAATTTTCATCCAACAATTGCTTTACTAAAGATAAACCTTTATTTGCCCAAGATTTAAATGCCTTTTGGTAAATACCCGGTATGAATTGAGGGTTACCCTGAACAGGAAGAAAATCTGAAAAAGAGGAATCTATTCCTAGCCAGCCACAGAAATTATACCATGCTATGACAATATATTTTGGAATGATATCATTCTGCAAATATTGGAAGGGAGCTGTCTGGGATTACAATGCAAAATAGCTTTTAACGAAAAAAGGACGTATATAAAATGCCTTTTCTTGACCAACAGCTATTAAATTGGTTTCAGTAATCCAATCTAGGGCAAATTTTACCATAGCCGCTGTGTTGTACAACTTGACATCAGGCAGAGCCAAACCCCCAGAACTCCCCTTCTGCATAAGCCTAGCCAAGGCTATCCTAGGTTTGTTGTCCTTCCAGATAAATTTGGAAAAAAGCAGTGTAGCTTCTTTATATCTGAACTGGATGTAAAAATAGGTAGATTTTGCACAACATAGAGAAGACGAGGAAAAATAATCATTTTTATTAAATTTACCTTCGCAGAAATCGACAGAGGATAAGAAGCCCAAAGCTGGAGATCCCATTTAATTTTTCAAATAAAGGGGAATAATTTGTAGCGTATCACAACTTCGGATTCCTATGCAGCTCTAACCACAGGTATTTAACTACATTCACTACTTTAAATGGAGTATTTCCCATACAAGGAAGACTTTTACCCACATACATGAGTTCGCTTTTCTCCAAGTTAACCAGCTAGCCAGAAAACGAGCTCAACTCTGCAAGAAGTTGTACAATTACTGGAATAGATTGATGAACGTTTTCTACAAATAACAAAATATCATCTGCATATAGCAGGGTCTTTAAGCGGTATGAACCAAGTGAGATACGGGTTAGAATATCTCTAAATCTAGCTGCTAAAGGTTCTAATGCTGCATTAAATAGGAGAGGGGATAACGGGCAGCCTTGCCTAGTGCCACGCTGTAGAATTATCTCTGGTGACCGAATACCGTTTACCAACAAGTATGATATAGGATTTGAGTAAATTTTACAAATGTATTGAATAAAATTGCCAAAGAACCCAAAATTTTCCAGAGATCGAAATAGATGTTCCCAAATGATAGAGTCAAAAGCCTTGACTGCGTCTAAAGTCAAAACAGCTGATTCAAAGGTTACCGGATTACTTGAATGCTGATCTAAATTCCACGCGTAGTCCAAAAAAGCAGTAACCTTATGAATGTTCTTAGTCGAGTTTCTTGATGACATTAACCCTGTCTGGTCCGGGTGAATCCGATTCTGTAAACAACGATTGAACCTAGCTGAAATGATACCAGCCATTATTTTATAGTCCGTGTTAAGCACTGATATTGGCCTATAAGAGGCTGGATCTTCAGGATTTTTACCTTTTTTAAGTATGAGTGAGATGTTTGCGGCAGCAAAACAACCCGAAATAGCATTATCGGACAAATAATAATTATTGTATAAATCCTCCAATAAAGGCACCAATTCATCCTTTATGCTTTTATAAAATTTGGCAGGGAGCCCATCTGGGCCTGCTGCTTTGTTCAATTTAAGTTTGTCAATTGTATTCCTAATCTCTTCTTTAGTTACCGGTTGGTTCAGCATTACCAGCTCATCCACTTGGATCTTAGGAATGCTGACCTTAGACCAAAAAACATTTTGATTATGCTGATTAATACCAATCGCTGCATACAATTGTTGATAATAGCTGTGAAATACTTGACTAATTTCTACAGATTTAAAAAACCTATCATCACCACTTTTGATAACTGCAATAAGATTCTTTTTTTTCCTGTTCTTAGTAAGACGCGCCAAATATATTGCGGACAACCCGTGAAAGCTCTTGTACTTTAAATTCAATCTTACCTCTTCCTCTTGAGATTTTTGTTTTAAAAAAACCTCTCTTTCCTTTCTACACTCCAGATATGCAGACCAATTCGATGGGGAAGGATCAAGATAAACTTTCCTATAAGTCATCTTAACATTATTGGCAAATTGAATCCCCTGCTCCTTAATCTTTTTAGAACGTTTACTCATACAGTATAGGCAATAATTTCTCCGCGTAACACGGCCTTGGCTGCCTCCCAATAGATCTCTACTTTATTCCTATATTCAGAATTAAGTACCGTGTATTCATGCCATGTATTTTTAATCCAGGATGTAAATCTAGCGTTGGCATATAAAAATTGGGGGAAACAAAAGACAGGTCCAAAAGACTTAGTCTCCTCTGATCCCGTAAAGAACAAAGAGATGATCGCATGATCAGATATCACAAACTCACCAATTCCGGCTTTAACTTGTCGTACAGGTAATGATTCTGAGATTAAAAAAAGATCGATCCTGGAGAAGGTCCTATGAGCCTTAGACTCACACGTGAAAGCTCGAACCTGTGGGTTCTGCATTCGCCAAATATTTACTATTACCCCACACCCACCAACTTTAACCAATTGGGTAACTTTTTGAAAATTAACCAGAGATCTGTAATGGCTGGTTATTTATCACGCGCCCGTTACCGGCTGAATTTGCCCACTTATGAACACATGATAAATTAGTGTTCCACTTGTAATCTAGCCCATAGTGGGGGCAATATTCAAGATTGGCCACTGGGTTGCATCTTGAGTTGCGAGTTTACTTTATATAAAATAAACTCTTTATGTCTGATCTCTAAGACATTCCCCACATTTATTTAGGGCTAAGGGGTTACATAGTAAGTTTTTGCAGTCATGTTTAAAGATATATAGTCTGAATGAATAATATATGTTTCTTAATCTGGCTTAAGTGTTTTAGAATACATTTCTTATGTTCAGTGTAATGGTTAAATGTTTCCTATATCTGTGTGTCTTGGCAATACATTGCGTAACATTAAAAGATTTATTCTAAGCATAATTTGCCTACCATCTTATATTCAGCATATTGGCTCAGCAATCCTTATTTCATAGTTGTAATCATGTACTGAGTATCAGATATATATTATAATATATACACACATTAACTATGGGTAGTTGGTTATCCTTGACTTATACATTGGTACATTCTCTGTTAAATTCAGAATTGTCATGGACACTGGACTTCCGCATTCTGACCCAGCATGTATTAAATAACTCTTGGGTGCAACATGGTTCATGTTTTTTTGTGCACGTAAGTTCTCAAGACTTATGTCTCCCTCACCACAGGGGTTTGGTTCTTGAAACATTTTGTTCCCTAGACAGAAAACCTTTGAAGGTAATTTCATTAGTAGATCTAAATATTTAGAGGACGAGTGAAAGAGGGATCTTCTGAAGATAATTGTTTACAAATGAGATAACTTTCGTTATCTCAAACTTCAAGGCCTGAAGGTTCTTTTGAAAATTACATTTGGTTTACAATTTTAGTGAATTAGATGTTGTTCAAAGATTTGATGAACAAAGTGATATTTCCTGCATCATTCAACCACTTTGTCCAAACATGTTTTTCCCTATAAATAAATTATTTTATAAATAGATAATATTTCAGTTTCCCCCACAAATTACCTAATATATGACCAGATTTAAAGTATTTTCCAGCTTGAAAAGAGTTGAAACTGTTACAAAAAATAAGCTATTAGATAGCCAAGGAAGAAAAACACTTAGATTTGGTTTTATAGGATTTCTTGAGGACTTTAATTGAAAAACACTGGTCTCTTTCATCACGATGCACAACACTCTTCAAGCTTTCTTATGGTCAGAACAAGTCTGTGGATGAACATAACAGCATTTAATTATATAGATGGACATGAATCGGAGGTTCTACATATCCTATACTATTTACAAAGTAGATCAACTGTCAGTTTCACATGCCCCATTGTTCTACCTCTTTTCAAATAAAGTTTCCTGAATTCTCTGCAAAATATACAGATGTAATCAAAATTATTCAACCTCCATTGCAAATCAGGTTTATTGTCAAAATTTACAGACTTTCAGCTATTCGCAATCAACAAATCAAACAAAAAAGCAATTGAAATAGCTCAACACAACAAATGCTTCAAATGGTTTCCCCAAATTCAACTGAAATTGCAACTTTTAATGAATTCTGCAGTCTCGAAATGATTCAACTCCTTCATGGCAAGCATCTTTAGTACTTAGTAGAGCACACTTTTGATGTTATGACCTGCTTCAAATTTGATGCATAGCTAGAAACGAGCTTCTGGCAGTGTTCCTTAGGAATCTTAGCCCATTCCTCATGAGCAATGGCCTCTAGTTCAGTATTATTTTTGGGTTTGCATGCTGCAACCTCCTTCTTCAAAACCCCCCGAGGATTTCCATTGGGGTTCAAGTCAGGTGACTGATGGCTACTGTAGAATCTTACAGGACTTCTTCTGCAACCAAGCCTTGGTGGAATTTTAGGAATGCTTGGGATCGTTGTCCTGTTGGAAGGTCCAATGACGCCCAAGCTTCCCGTTCTTCACAGATGGTATGACATCCGTTCTTCCACATGCTGCAGGTTTTCAGTGCACGAGGATGCAAAGCAGCCCCAGAGCATCACCAAGCCACCACCATGCTTAAATGTAGGCAGTGTTCTTTTCAGTGTATGCTTCATTCTTCTTCCTCCAGACATACTGCTAATCCATCAGGTCGATAAGTTACAGTGTTGTTTCATCGCTCCACAGAATAGATCCCAAAATTTCTGTGGCTTATTTATATGATTTTGAACATTATTTAGTCAACCTTTTTTGTGCTTTTGGGTCAGTAGTGGTGTATGTCTTGGAGTTCTAGCATGGAAACCTTCTGTGTTTAGTACACGCCTTACTGTACAAACTGAAACCTCAGTGTCTGTTGCCACCAAGTTTTGCTGCAGGTCTTTTGCAGTCACTCAAGGGTTTTTCTCAACCTACCTTCTCAGAGATCTGGGTGCAGCTGTTGATAGCTTCCTTTTTCTGCCCTGTCCAGGTAGTGTAACCACTGTTCCTTTAACTTTGAACATGCAAACTATGCTTCCAATGGTCTCTCTAGGAACATTCAGTGCTTTTGCTATATTTTAATATCCCATTCCTTGTTTGTGAAGGGTGATGATCTTTTCTCTTAACTTTTTGGACCATTCTTTTGACTTAGCCATATTTCAAACATGCAGGCAAACGTGACACTCAACAAACCCCTAGCCAGTTCAGGTATTTCCTGTGTTCTAGTTCAAGCACACCTGGTGCAACTTAATCCCTTGATTAGTTTCATTAGGTGTGCTTGAGACTACACCTGTTTTGCATATTTGTGCTGTTGTGAGGGATTCTATTCAGGGGCTTGAATAATTATGAAACTGTATAATTCATTAAAAGTTACATTTTCATTTGAATTTGGGGAAACCACTTGAAGCATTAATTGTGTTGAGCAATTTCAATTGCTTTTGTTTGATTTGTTCATTACAAACAGCTGAAAGTCTGTACATTTTGACAATAAACCTGATTTGCAATGGGGGTTGAATAATTTTGAGTATAACTGTATATCTTCAATTTTCAGTTGTAAGAACCCCATATTAGGAGATATTTTTGTCCTAACGAGAGGACTTCATGTTTAGGCCAAAGATGAATGGTAAGATGTTTAATAATTTAATAAATGGATGTCCTAGAATCTCTAACCCAGCTTTCAAGACAACAAAATAGAGGAAGAACTTAGCCTCAAATGTGTATGACTGAATAGAATCTACACAGCTAATGCATCTCCATAGAAATACACAGTTTATATTCATTCCACAGTTTTAAGATGAATGTGACCTGTTTAGGACTCATTAGTTGGCTTATCTAGCTGGTGATTGGTTAGAGCAATGCACTGAAACCTTAATTTGTCAAAAGGGAAATTAATTGATAAATTCTAATTCTATTTGTTTTTCATAAAAAGGTTTTATTCATAGTTACTTTTCATGTTAATTGTTTCCAATGTTCCTAGTATTTTCATAACACAACTTATACAGCAAATTTTTCAAGCCTTGGACAATGTCATTATTTTAATTATTCCCAAAGAGTCCCTCTCCTCAGATGACCTATTCACATCACTTACGTAAACCTTCCATTTGATATTATTTTTTGACATTTGTATTAAATTTAGAAAGTTCAAGTCTGCATTCAAATCTTCCTAAATCTGGGTGGTCTGGAAACAAACCAGATCTCTTGCAGAGGGATTAACCAGACGCATGTTCTATTTAAACATGATCAAGAAACATTATTGTATGTATGTGTATGTTTTTATGCATGTATATCTACACATATTTTTATATATATATATATATATATATATATATATATATATATATATATATATACATATATACACAGATATATAAACATGTATATATACATATATATATATATATATATATATATATGTGTGTGTGTATATATATATATATATAAATAAAGTATATACCTTCACATACATACAGTATAAACAAATATGATTAAGAAAAAAGTATGCTTGCACACATGTATATGTTTATATATATCTGTATATATTAAGGCACTCAGAGCTTTATAGTGCTTAGAACATAATTATATAGGCATATTTGCACCAACATGCCATGTAAAAGTTTAAAGGAAAAGTCTAGTCGAAATTAAACTTTTATTGTTCAGATAGAGTAGTAATTTTAAGCAAATTTACCATTTACTCCTATTATCAATTTTATTTTTGTTCTCTTGGTATCTCTATTTAAATTTAGCTTAGGAGCCAGCCCATTTTTGGTTAAGCACCTGGATAGCACTTGCTGATAGGTGGCTACATATTCTATTGGTTTGAATTGCGGCAATGTCTGTCAGACAGGTTATAGAGCAACTGGTGTTTCTGGCGAGCCATACGGAGCTTGATAGATATGCCACTGCATAGTAAATAGCAACAATAGAGTGATAATTTCCTAAACATTTCAAACATACATTTTATGGCCTCACATTAAACATTAGTTCACTTGTCACAAAAAGGATTTTTTTTATTTATATTGTTCAATAACAATTAATAATGTATCATTGTTGTCACTTTGCAACATCTTACATTAATGAAGAAAATTAGCAGGTTTATAATATTGAACTAGTTACACAACATTCTGATTTTCCAGAGGGAGGCTTAACCCATGTTGACAATGTATACACCCTGTCCAAAGTAAACTCACTCAGCGTAGCAAAAAATATATAAACAAAAAAAAAAAAGTACTAGATTACAAGTGGAGTGCTATTTTGCTAATTGCACTAGAAGTAAAATTTTAGCCTGTGTTGGGTTGCGCTGATAGTACGAGTTGGAAGTAAAAATGCACGCGCAAAAAGCCAAACTTTGAATATCGCGCGCAATAACCTATTCCCCATAGAAGTCAATAAAGAATAAAAAGTGGTACTCCACTTGCGTGCAAACCAGATCGCACATTCTTGTTAACCCTACGTAAAAATATGAATATTTCACATTCCATTGTTCTGCACATAGCAGAATATGTTCTATTTTTTCATTAAAACATACTTCTGTATGTATCTGATGGTATTTTGGTACAATATATATCTATACCTATATATACAGTATGTGCAGAACATATTTACAGTAAATACATAGTCAAAACCTTTATTAAATATGAATATTGCATAAATATGTTTTTACATGTTTTCATCTACATGCACTTATATATATATATATATATATATATATATAACACACAGAGAAAACCCAGCACTCACTTACAAGCTCTCAGCTAAGATTTAAAAGCAAAAATTAAATAGGATTCATTTATTTAATGATAGTGTAGTGTTAGGTTTAATTGTAACTTAGGTTAGGATTTATTTTACAGGTAATTTGGTATTTCTTTTAGCTAGGTAGTTATTAAATAGTTAATAACTATTTAATAACTATTCTAACTAGCTAAAATAAATACCAAGTTACCTGTAAAATAAATATAAATCCTAAAATAGCTACAATGTAATTATTAATTATATTGTAGCTATCTTAGGGTTTATTTTACAGGTAAGTATTTAGTTTTAAATAGGATTAATTTATTAAAGTATAGTGTAGTGTTAGGTGTAATTGTAACTTAGGTTAGTTTTTATTTTACAGGTAAATTTCTCTTTATTTTAGCTAGGTAGCTATTAAATAGTTAATAACTATTTAATAGCTATTGTACCTAGTTAAAATAAATTGAAAGATGCCTGTAAAATAAAAATAAATCCTAAGATAGCTACAATATAATATTTTATTTATATTGTAGCTATATTAGGGTTTATTTTAAAGGTAAGTATTTAGTTTTAAATAGGATTAATTTAGTTAATAAGAGAAATATTATTTAGATTTATTTAATTCATATTTAAGTTAGGGGGGTGTTAGGGTTAGTGTTAGACTTAGGTTTAGGGGTTAATCATTTTATTACAGTGGCGGCAGTGTAGGGGGGGGCAGGATAGGGGTTAATAAATTTATTATAGGTGGCGACGGTGTAGGGGGGACAGATTAGGGGTTAATACGTTTAATATAGGTTGCGGCGGGGTCCGGGATCAGCAGGATAGGGATTAATAACTTTATTATAGAGGGCGGTGGTGTAGGGGGGGCAGGATAGGGGTTAATAAATTTATTATAGGTGGCAACAGTGTAGGGGGGCAGATTAGGGGTTAATAATTTTAATATAGGTTGCGGCGGGATCCGGGAGCGGCAGTTTAGGGGTTAATACATTTATTTAGTTGCGGCGAGGTCCGGGATCGGCAGGATAGGGGTTAATAACTTTATTATAGAGGGCGGCGGTATAGGGGGGGCAGGATAGGGGTTACTAGGTATAATGTAGGTGGCGTCGGCGTCCGGGAGTGGCGGTTTAGGGGTTAATACATTTATAAGAGTTGCGGCGGGGTCTAGGAGCGGCGGTTTAGGGGTTAGTAACTTTATTTAGTTGCGCGGGGCTCCGGGGGCGCCGGTATAGGGGGTAGAACAGTGTAGTTAGTGTGGGTGCTTAGTGACAGGCTAGCAATAAAGCTGTCAAACAGCCGAAGAGCAGCGAGATCGGATGAGTGATAACTCTCACAGTCCACTGCTCATCACCCCGTACTTGGTGCGCGGCTTTTTGACAGCTTTATTGATAACTTAGGCAAACGTATTCAGGTCCGCGGCGGCGATGGTAGGCGAGCTTAGGCGGGCGTATTGGGCCGGCGAAGGCAGGTAAGTAGACACGTTGATAACTAGGCCTCTAAATATTGTCTATCCATCTATACCCAGTAAGCAGAAGCAGTTGCTATGTTCCATATTTTTCTATTTATAGAAAATATTTTATTGTTTTTAAATTTCTTTGCTATAGTGTGGGGCTAAAATTGTAAGATGTACAAAACCTGTAAAGAATGAAAAGCTAGTTCCTCATGCACATTTATATGAACCCTATAGGCTAAGCTGGGCAAATTGTCTGAAACTTCTTTGCAGATGATTTAAAAATACAAATGTTGGGACAGACAAATCTATTGTTGAATATAAATTTGTAATAGTAAGAGGATGTAATGAGGGCACAGATGAAAAAGAGTCAAGAGGAGATACTAAAGAATTCAATAAGGTTTAAACCATCTATTCCGTCCTTCTTACTGTCTAATACCTTATCTAGTAAATAAGACACGACACCACTTGTTTGGGAGAAAGAACCGGTCACGGTTCACGTTTATTAAATAAACGCTTTAACTTGTGCCTAAGAGTCATTCAAATTACCCTTAGGCACTTGATCAACCTATCAACGAAACTTGGCAACAAGTTCGTAATCCTCAACGTTGGCGGCATCTCACCCTAACCTAGCCCCTACTAGCAGATGGTCAAGGCCCCTTTCGATACCTGCAGCGTGACACCCAGCTGTCACGCCCCATGGCACTCAGAGAGAGCTGTGATGTTCAGAGGTCTTCGGTCCAATTGCGAGGGAGAGGACCCCCAGGCCGGCGCCTGGCAGGCATAACCCCTCCCTTTTCCCAGGACCGTCACTCTTCTCTCCTTGTGCCCGCTCCCCAGGGCATTGACCACCCGCCTGCTGAGGCATATCCAACCAGCCCAGTAAGGCACCCCCTGCCAGCCGAATCGTACAACTCAACTTCAGGGGTGGCTAGCTACATTAAAGGCTCGGTCTTACTGAAGGCTAGCTCAATTAAACCCACCCCTGCTGAGCCAACTCACCCTAACAGCCGCATCGTAGCCGCCAATCTCCTCTTCCAGGGACGGGTGGGCGGGGAAACCTTCTCCTTGAAGTCTGGAAACCGAAAGAGGCTGATCTCACTGTTGCAGGACCCTATAAAGGTAAGAAAACAGACACCTCCTTCCCACTTGCAACATTGTAACAACACCATTTAGCATTACTCCAGACTTCAAGTTGGTAAACCCTTAATTTTGTTACAGGCCCACTAGAGGGCCCTCCACTACCATAAGGTTTAAACCATCTATTCCGTCCTTCTTACTGTCTAATACCTTATCTAGTAAATAAGACACGACACCACTTG
Source organism: Bombina bombina (assembly GCF_027579735.1). Taxonomy (NCBI): domain Eukaryota; kingdom Metazoa; phylum Chordata; class Amphibia; order Anura; family Bombinatoridae; genus Bombina; species Bombina bombina. The sequence continues at coordinate 1,406,313,665 of NC_069500.1, forward strand.
TTTGGGAGAAAGAACCGGTCACGGTTCACGTTTATTAAATAAACGCTTTAACTTGTGCCTAAGAGTCATTCAAATTACCCTTAGGCACTTGATCAACCTATCAACGAAACTTGGCAACAAGTTCGTAATCCTCAACGTTGGCGGCATCTCACCCTAACCTAGCCCCTACTAGCAGATGGTCAAGGCCCCTTTCGATACCTGCAGCGTGACACCCGGCTGTCACGCCCCATGGCACTCAGAGAGAGCTGTGATGTTCAGAGGTCTTCGGTCCAATTGCGAGGGAGAGGACCCCCAGGCCGGCGCCTGGCAGGCATAACCCCTCCCTTTTCCCAGGACCGTCACTCTTCTCTCCTTGTGCCCGCTCCCCAGGGCATTGACCACCCGCCACAAGAGCCAGGCGAACTCTTGCCGCCAAACCAACCAACAGGAACCCAGTAATAAACCACAATTTAACTAGCATAACCATAACAACATAACGATTTCAACAGATTGCAGATACAACAATTTCAACCCATACCTTAATGAATAATCCCCAACAAGGCTCCCCTGATGTCCCTTAGGAACATATCCAACCCTACGTCCGTAAGGTGGACTCCATCAGGCCTAAATAGGTCCCTTTTGTCGGCCGTTATGCTTTCGTGCCTGACCACGAAACCCCCAATGCCCGTGACCGCTCTTCCCATCTCCCTATTCACCTTTTTGCGCACAATATATGCAGCCCTCTGTGTGACAATGTGCCGCCAGTGCAGTCGAGCAACTACATTTGACCACCCCAAAGTCACACCCTGCAACCAAGTGTGCATCCATTGCACATCCGCTGTCATTCTTCTGATCAAATCCAGCGCGGGCATTGCCCCCAAGTCATTTCCCCCGAGGTGCAGCACTAAAACATTAGGCCGCCCCCACCTTTTGTGTGCCTCCTGTAAAAGTGCAGGCAAATCAGCCCACGACAGTCCCCTGCGCCCTAACCACCGAAAGCTTGCCTTGGACGTTGGGAATCCAAGTTGCTGTCCTTCCGGCGATCGCAACGCCCTGAGATGAGCCCAGTAGATGTATGAATGGCCTACCATCCATACACGAACCGGAGGTGCTTTCACATTCACAACACCTGATAAAACAGAGAACACCACCATGAAAAAACCGCCCTTGCACAACCTGGGTCCCCCCAACAAAAAACCCCCCTTTTGGAAGTATGGACCCCCCACATGTCTGTGCTCTAGCAGTGTCCTTTATCTGGTCTAATATAAGTCTTGTACTGGGAAGACTTCCATCTACCCAAGCGCTTAATCTCCGCCACCGTAACTCCCTTTTGCGCTGCGCTGGTCGCCGCGCCTATTCTAAACGAGTGCGGGGCGATCCTGCACGGATCCAACCCGGCCTCCTTTGCCGTCTTCGCCAATACCTGGCGGAATTGAAAAACCGAGAGGGCCAAACCGTCCACATGTATCAGGAGCAGTTGCCCTCCCACCGGCCTCACCTTAAGGTATTGCTCCACGCATGCCACCGGGCAGCAATCCTCAAACTCTTGACGTTCAAGGGGCAGCCATGCCCCCACCCCCTCCTGGTCCGTCTTGGACCTGGGTACGAACAACAGGAGCCCCTCGTCCGTCAAACGGACATGCTCCAACTGCCCTCCTCCTCGACCTTTATCCTTTGCAGACGCCACAAGCTCCCCCACCCTGAGGGCTCCCGCAAACGCCAATGCAAATGCCGTTCGGAAAAGAAGCTGCTCGTATTTGGATGTGCAAACCTTTGCAACACCCTTCGCTAACGCCTTCAATCTCTCCCGTGTAATGGGCTCCCTCCGATCTTTCTGACGGGGGGCCAACCTGCCCCACCCCTTCAACACCTTCCTTACTAGGAAGGTTCCGGAATGGTCCTCAAAGCCAAGCGCCTTGTTAAAGAAGGCCAGTGCCGATAGCCTACTACTCGCGCCGGCCTTACTGACCCCTTCTTTCCGCAGTAAAGCCAACCATTCCAACACCAGCACCCTAGTAGCCCTTTGTACCTGTACACCTCCACATTGACAGAACGCCTCCCAGCAGTCCCAGTGACTCTTATATGCTGACCATGTCCTTGGCGCCAAGGATGCCTTTACCAAGGCTAGGATGCTCATCCAACCTTCACCAGCTGCCAAAGAGAAGATGGGCATGTTAACCCCTCCTCCGCCGCCATGGGTGCCGCTGCCCTAAACTGCTCCCATTTAAATCGAGAGAGTGCATCTGCAATAATGTTCTGCACTCCCGGGACATGTTTGGCGGTAAAATGTATATTGAACTGCAGGCATCGCAACACCAGGTGACGCAAGCAACACACAACCGCTGGCGATGACGCGGACAGCCTGTTAATGGCGTACACCACACTCATGTTGTCCGTCCAGAACACCACCGATTTATTAGCCAGTCTATCCCCCCAAATCTCCACAGCAACCACTATCGGGAATAGTTCCAACAGCGTCAAGTTTTTGGTGAAACCTGCATCTATCCAGCCCCTCGGCCATGGAGCCGCGCTCCATTCTCCGTCCAGGTACGCTCCGTACCCGAAACCCCCCGCTGCATCCGTGTACAAGTTTATTGCCTTGTTGGGTACTTTCCTACCCCTCCATAGGCACACACCATTAAAATTCATTAGGAATTTTTCCCATATCTCCAGGTCCTCCCTCACATCCGCCGTAATGCTCGTCCATTTTGCTAGACCGGTAGGGCCCTTCAAAAGTCCCTCCAATCGACGGTTAAAAGCTCTTCCCATCGGGATGACCCTACCCGCAAAATTCAGAAGGCCCAACAGCGACTGCACCTCTTTTATCGCAACCTTGCTCGCCCCTCTAATCCTTCGGACTGCCCCAAGCATCTGGACAACCTTGTCCATGGGCAGCCTACATTCCGCCTGTACTGTATCTATTTCGATACCTAGAAATGTGAGACATGTACACGTCCCCTGCGTTTTGTCGTCCGCGAGCGGCACTCCAAAACGCGACATCATATCCTGCATAACTTCCATGAGCTGTTCACACTCCGTGGAACCAGATCTCCCTACCAACAAGAAATCGTCCAAGTAGTGGGCCACCGCTCCCCCACTTGACGCCTTGTACACTACCCAATGCAGGAAAGAACTAAAACACTCAAACAGGGAACAGGACAATGAGCAGCCCATCGGCAAACACCTGTCCACATAATATTCCCCTTCGAACTTCATGCCCATTAGTCTGAATGCCGAAGGGTGCAGTGGCAGCAGGCGGAAAGACGACTCAATGTCTAGCTTCGCCAACAATGCCCCCGGACCGCATGCCCTGACCACGTCCAGCGCACGATCGAACGATTGATAGTGCACCGAACTCAACTCTGGGTCAATAGCGTCGTTGACTGACGCCCCTTTTGGGAAAGAAAGGTGATGTATCAACCTGAACTTCCCTTCCTCTTTCTTGGGTACCACACCCAAAAGGGAGATCACCAGATCCGCCATCGGGCAGGTGGAGAATGGCCCCGACACCCTGCCCAGCGCCACCTCCTTTGCCAACTTTTCCCTAACTACGTGCGGGAATTCATAGGCCGTTTTCAAGTTCCTGTGCACTGAAGAACCCGCAACCCGACCCATGACCTCAGCAGCTCAGCTGCCCCTGTGTCGGGGTAGTTCGCCAGCCATATCAGCATGGCCCGCAACCTAAGCGGAGTTGGTGCCCTTGACTGCAACTCCCGACTTAGGCGTAATTCTGGGCTGTCCCTGGTCCTTTCGTTTTCCACAATCGGCGCCTGGGTGAGGCCCTGCACAGAACTTGCAGATGTGATGAAAGGAGCAGCTGCTCCCCCTGTCACACTGCTTATCCTGGTATTTCCAGCACTCCCTCCCTTTCCTGCCCAGCCGTGCCCCTAGGCGCAGCGGGGCTTGACGTGACGCCACTGGGGAGGGAGAACTGCCCTCCAATCCTAATTTGGACCACAAGTGCATATCCTGTGTTCCAAAATGCAGCAGAGGGTTACCTACCATCTTTCTCCTAAAGGCCATGTCGTATTCACGCCATGCGCCTTCCTTGAATCTCGTACGGATATCCTCTATGGTATCCTGGTACTTAAACAGGTTATGCCCCTGCAACGGCCACCTGTCGACATAGCACGCAGCCAGTACACGGAAGCATTTAAGCCATTCCTCGTACGTCTCCGGCCTATGCACTTTCTTTGGGCCCGAGCCATCCGCCGCCCTTTCTTTGGCTCTAAATGCATCCAGAGAGAGCTCGAATACATTAACGTATTTTCCCTCTTGAATCTTTTTAACGACCTTCGCTTTCAAATGGCCATATAGCGAGTGTACCAAACACGGGTAAGTGTCACCCTGTGCAGCCACTTTGCGTGGCACTGGTCCCACTGGCGTAACAGCGCCCCCTAAAGCTTGCGTTCCCTGCAGCTCAAGTGTCTGGGACGTAGCGCCCGCCTTGTCCTTAGCTCTAGCAGACGCCATCTTCTTTATCCACCTAAACATCCTGCGCTGACCCTTCCCCACTAAACCAAGATCCTCCCCGCTATCTGATCCTGACCCACTTGTGGAAGACCCCGTGTCAGTGTGTATGATGTCTGGTGCGTGGCACTCACCCTCGCCTGGTATCCCTGCTGCAGAAGGGGTCGCTGGACTCGCAGCACTCTGGATGCCACTAGTCCCTGCTACTGCCAGGGCGCTGCTCGAGCTCGCTGCCATCTCTGCTGTGCTTGATGGAACCTGTTGAGACAAAACAACTTGGGGGGTACTCCGGTCTGTGAGAGGGGCAACAGTTGAAACACCCTCTCTCCCCTGCCCCTGTCTCCCCCCAGCTGACATACCCAGAACATTAGCCACAGCATCCCTGATAATCACCTCCTGCGCCGCCCCCTCCCGGGCGTGACCACTAAACCCAGGCAGGGGCCTCGCAGCATCCCTCGCATGCAACGCTGCCTCAACAGCTCTCCTGATCATATCCTCATCCACACCACCATGAGACTGGCCCCCTCTATGCATCTGCGCCCTCTCATACTGCGTATCATTTGTCGCCTCACTCGGTCTCACAAATCCCCCAGCCCTAAACTGAGAAACTCCCTCATAGGCATGCGTTATCCCCGCATGTCCCCACCCCATGTGTGGTTCATATCTCCGTCCAGTCTCCAATCTACCATATGACCCCTCAGGCCCTTCGGCCTCTGATACTGCATCCGCACCTGCATACCTCAGGTTCATACCACCCCTCATGCAAGCTTGTCCCAATGTGGCCCCTCTACCTGTACTCCGTACCGTTGCACCCCTCTCATTCACCCCAACCACGGGCCTCTGCCCGTCACTGCATCTATCCGTAGCCACGGCCTGTTCACTCGTGCTAGGCCGCACTGTAGGCCTCCCAACTGAACACACCGCTCCGCCTGACACACCAGATGGGCCCCTCTGAGGACCGCGGTCAACCGCCATGCGCGCATGCGCGCCATCAACATGCATACCCACGTGGGACCCAACTGCGCCACACGCTCTCCTACCAGCACCCGGACCCACAGCCATACCCATGCCAGGTAAGTGGGCCCCGCTGCTCCCTGCCTGTCCTCCTGATACCCCGCTCGCTAACCGGAGTCCCCCCAAGTTACCTTCGGGGCTCCGGTCACGCGAGGCACTCCTCTCTCTGCCGCGTCCTCCCTCCAAATGGCGACCGCGATCCCCCTCCTCCTCAGAACTCTCGGAGGAGATCTCGCGGGAACCGCCACTCGGAGGGCCAGACTCCGCTGCGCACTCTGCCATGTGGCTGTGCTGTGGGCCTGCTCCCGCACCACCGCCAGCCCCAGCGACAGCCACGCCAAGGCCCTGGTCCCCATGGGGCAACCCCCCGACAAAGGACTGGGCCAAGGCCAAAACCGCCGCTAAGGCCGCCGGCGGCAAGGCCGCAAACTGCCCGGCCAGGCCGGCCCCAGCATCCGCTGGGGCAACCGGACCAGACAAGTTCCCCTGGCCACACTCTGTTCCCCCCATAACACCCCCCACCGCTGACACAACCCCGCTTGCCTGCGGGCCTTGATTGGGGGCTACCCTATTTACCCCACTGGTCTGGGCCTTCCCTCCGGCGCCTGTAGACCGTGAGCTACCCCCTGCCTTGCCCTTTCCCTTATTAAAACTCCTAGCAGGTGGGGATTTTTGGGGGGTGGGGGGTACCACATCTTCTGACTCCGGCTCCTGTCTGTGCCTTGCAGGTCCTTTCTTTCTTGCAGCCATCTCCACCACTTCCCTGTAACGCTTGGGAGGCACAGATTTTCTCCTGGATCTCTCCATGTTTCACTCCAAGAACCTTCAGACAACTTCAGAAACCTTCTCCTTGAAGTCTGGAAACCGAAAGAGGCTGATCTCACTGTTGCAGGACCCTATAAAGGTAAGAAAACAGACACCTCCTTCCCACTTGCAACATTGTAACAACACCATTTAGCATTACTCCAGACTTCAAGTTGGTAAACCCTTAATTTTGTTACAGGCCCACTAGAGGGCCCTCCACTACCATAAGTAACCTGTAAATTGAAACCAATATGGGCCAGATTTCAAGTGGAGCGATAGTTAACGCTCAAACTCGAAGTAAGTAAGCTTTGTTGCATTCGTGTTATTTAAAGTAAATCGTTTTTGCCCTTGCGCCAACCCGACGCAAGTAAAAAGACAAACTTAGAATAATGATCACCTATTAAAAATGAAACTTGCATGATTCAGATAGAGCTTGTACTTTTAAGACACTTTAATATTCACTTCTATTTACAAATGTGCTTCGTAAGGACTCTTGTGATTGGCTAACTAATCTAGCTGCCAGTAGTGCAATGTTGTTCCTTCAGCAATGGATAACAAGAGAATGAAGCAAATTTGATAATAGAAGTAAATTGGAAAGTTTTTTAAAATTGAATGTTCTATCCGAATCAGGAAATAAAAATGTGGGGTTTCCTGTCCCTATAAAGTCCTTTGCTGCTTTTTCATAACGCCTAAGACCTCATATCTTTGAGCCCTTATAACATTTTTATACATTTTATAAAAATCATTTTTATTAGCTAGTGTTATTATTCGTGTAACTTAGTTTCAAATGTATTTTTGATGTATTTTATGACACTTTTTATTTCAGTGTAAAAGTTAATCAGAGCTCTAAAGTTGTTTTATCCGACTCGTATTACATTAAATTGTGCTCAAGCGATCGCATTTACTTTCAACTTGTAATACGCCCGCTACTTCTTTATTTGAAGTGCAAGAATGTGAGTTTAGATGCCGGCTCATTTATGGTGAACAAACTGGGTTGTTCTTGCTGATTGGTAGATAAATTCACCCACCAATAAAAAGGTGCTTTCCATGGTCTGAACCAAAAAAATTGCTTAGATGCCCAAGCAAGAGAACGAGGAAAAATTGATAATAGGTGTAAATTAGAAAGTTGCTTAAAATTGCATGCTCTATCTGAATCAAGAAAGAAAAATTTTGGGTTCAGTGTCACTTTAAGCAAAAAGAAGTGTCTACACTTGAAACTTTACCCCATAAAAATTGTTATATGACTAAGACAAAAATAGAATACTAATTTTGCTTTAGCTGTAGTGGAATTAGACTACAAAATATGACATCCATTATTCTGACTTTATTGGATATTTTTAATATTCTAAATTCCATGATTTAAATGATGTTCTATTTTTATACTGCTGCAGCAGGGACTAGGACATAATATAAAGCCTTGAAACATTAAATTGATATTTGAAACAGTACTCTTTATGGAATTCAGGCAAATCATTAAAAGTTGAGACAATTCATAATAATCTTATACAAAACACTGTCCACTATAGCAATGTTTTAAAATAATAGCCTAAAACAGAAAATGGTGTGATGAAACTACACCAAACAAATTTGTCTCCCACCTCAGGAATTATTGTAAATGGAAAATGAAAACGTATATAGGGAAGTCTCCTTATGTTTGTACATTTCCAATACTGTTGATAGCAGTCCAGAAAAAAATACACAAGGCTGCAGTTCTTCTCCGGTCAAGCCAAACCAGGCTAATGTTCACCACAAAACTGTGAGGCCCCAATATAGTATGTACATTGTTCTCTGCACCCAATGTATTGTTTAATTAGTGCTGGTCTATGAGATGTCGTTGGGTATATTGATTCTTCCAGGACAGAATTGCAGGACATGCTGGTGAAATGTCAGGCAGACCTTGTGGAGGTCTCTTTTTGTAGTTTGTCTTTAGAAAGTGACGAAGAGGGGTAGGGATTTTAAAAGACCTCTGACATCAGCATTTGATGTTTGGCTATTTTACTCTCATTTTCCTTTTTTTGTAGCTGCTCTCTAACTCTCTCTTCTGGTTTGACCTCAAACTGTTTTCTGGAATAACATTCAAGCCTGACTCTCTTGCTGTGTTACCGGTGCACTTTTTACTTTCTGGCTAATGTTTTCTAGAACTGTTTACTTTACTATTCTTCTGGATCCTCTCTCTATGTGTTGCTGATTGATTCTCTGGTTCCTGTCATCAGCTCTGTTGCTTATTATTCCTCAGGTTTGCTTTGTACTGCTGTCTGGCTATTGACTGATCTTTCGGATCCTGACTTTGGCCTGACCTTGAACTCTGCACACCTGAATCCCAAGAACAACCAAGGTAACTACCTTTTACTGTTACAAAAATAAACAATAAGGAAACACGTGCCACTTGGGAAGGTGTCTTCTGCGCAAAACAACCATATAAAGAGAAGAAAACAGACTCACAAGTGTGTAGCACTAAACAGTGCTAAGATCCACAGGCTTATATTCTTGTCTGGTGTTATCCAGTAAACAGTTTTATACTTTCTAATTGAGTCTGTATTTGAACTGACACACTGAAGTGTTCAAGTGAAGACTGGGACCTCTATTACTGGAGACACAGTCTAGATGGAAGACTGTGAGAGCATTGTTCAGTTTCCTTTTCAGTCCAACACACTTGAGAGTTTGTTTCCTCATATTTATATGAGTGTTTTGTTCAGAAGAACCCCTCCCACATAGCACCATCTAAGATCAATCAAATTGTGGAACTCCTTGACTAAGGGGGTAGTGAATGCCAATATCTTAGATAAATTTAATTTAAATTGCTTAGATATATTTCTAGCTAGGAACAGAATTCAGGGATATGATTACTTGTGTTAAATAGGTTGGCTTCTAATTGTTTTTAATGAAAGTTCAATTGGCTGCTTCTTTACTGTAAATCGGATGTATAGGCTGAACTTGATTGAATTCTTTCTTCTTTCAACTTCATCTACTATGTTACTTTGTAAAATATGTTTGTGAAAATCAAATATTAAATTTCACATTGTTATGTTACATTTGATATACCACAGAGAGATTATATTTATTGTTAAAACCCCCCACAAATGGTACAGTAAATACCAAACTGAAACATTCATTCTACTATTGTAAGGTCACAAAATTTGTCATTTTCATACCACTTCATTGTTATTTAGATAAAGGATTTTTTTCTTTGTACAGAACAAATATTACTTTACACTTTAAATTCATGTCTGATTATTCTTTGAAGTGTCTTTTCTAAATAGGTTTCTTTAATTTAATTAACTCATACTACAAACACTACTATTAATAAAATTTAACCAACACATATAAATACTTGAGAACATATACTGTATATCTGATATTGTGTGTAATATAAAGTTTTCTATTTATTAGAAAAAAATCTATTATATTTATTTTGAATTTCATGCATAGTTACATTTTCATTAAATATATTTTTTTTCTTCTAATTTTTCATTTTTAAATCTAATATTCTATATAAATGTGGCTATGTACAGGAACATTTGCAATATTTCTACAATTCCCCATAGCTGCAGGAAGACAAAAGCCTCATTCACAAAATCATGCTAAAGAAAAACAAGAAGACTTGCCAAGCTCACTTCATTCTTATGCCGACTTCAAACACTGGCATTCACCCCATTCAATTGACTTTTTGGGTCTTCTCCTCTGTTGACATTATTAAAGAAACTAAAGTCAGATAACTAGGGCAGTGAATTTACAAGATACCCTCATATACAGGTTGTTTTAAAACATCAACATACATCAATGTCAGAAAAAGACATTTATCTTGAGTAGGTTCATAAACTGGTCATGTTTGAAAGACCTGGTATGGCATCAACAGGTTGGGGGAGGGTGGATACTATAATACAGAAATAGAAATCTCAATAAAGCATTAGTCCTGAAACAAGCCCAGACAAGCAAATCCCTGAATGGGCTGTGTTTTGGCAGAGAAAAATCCCATTGAGGTTATCCTTGGCAACATTTTTCTGTGCTTTAGAAGGTCAGGAATCAGATCACACGGAAGCTTCCAATGTGTGGAGAGAAATCAGTAGAGACCTTCTCAAAGCATTTTGCATATGGCTGGTCCAATAAGTTTTTTCCTTCTCCCACTCAAAAGGTCACTGTTTTGATTGTTACTGTCCTAATTGTTGATATATGATTGCACACTAAACCATGCTGTTTTTCTTGGATACAGAGTAAAATTATTTTCCAGCAAGATGTCAAATCCTTAGCAGAAAGCTCCTCTGAAATTAGTTTTGGTCTCATGTCAAGAAGCAAAACAATATTTCAGATTTTGAAAATGTTAACAAATCAGCTGGGAACAGTCGGTTTTAACAGCCACCCACTGTATTAATATTAAACCCCTCCTTAATTGAGGATTTTCTCATTTCTCAAGGCTCCCAGTGTTTCCAAACATCTTAAGTCAAAGTTGTTAGAGATTATACTTAATTGTGTTCACACCTTCAAAGTTTTAATGTGTCTTTTACAAATGCCATCATCTATGCCGATTGTAGACCTGTTCCAAAAACGTACTGTGAGTTACCCAATGTAAAGAAAATAAAAGCTATTTAGCAATATTTTGAATTTTGTAAAACCAAGTTTTTTTTTATTCTTATTAAATTCTGCTTTTGCAAATATCAATTTTAAAGTATATGTAAAAGATAAAAATGGTCCATCAACAGTACATATGTCCCAATTCTATCATCAAACAGCTTCAGTTTACAGGTATTTAAAGTAAGGTGACCAGATTTTTAAAATGAAATCTGGGGACATTTTTTTCATTAGCATATTTTCCGCAAATTATATATACAGTGTATTTGGTATGCAGGAGCCAGACCATTTTTGGTTCAGCCCCTGGGTAGCGCTTGCTAATTGGTGTCTAAATGTAGCTAACAATCAGCAAGCGCTACCCAGGTTCTGAACCAAAAATGGTGCCGGCTCCAAAGCTTACATTCTTGCTTTTTCAAGTAAAGATACCAAGAGAATGAAGAAAAATCTATAATAGGACTAAATTAGAAAGTTGCTTAAAATTGCATGCTCTATCTGAATCATGAAAGTTTAATTTTGACTAGACTATCCCTTTAAAGGCATTCTTGCAAACCTGCTGCCATATAGTAATCCAGACACATGCACGCTCCTGAACCTACCCTACCAAGAGAATGAATTAAATTTGATAATAGAAATAAACTGAAATTTGTTTTCTAAATTTCCAGTCCCTTTAAGCTTTTGAAGAAACGCAACACGACTTCTTGACAGTGCCTTCCTTACCAGCGAGTAATACATCTTTGTTTCAAACATCATCGTCAACACTTCTCATCTTTATTACTTTCCTTCTTATTTAATTTGTTTATCTTTGGTTTCTATTAGGGTCCAGCATATAAAAGCAGAAGAAGTCCTGGCATATATAACTATAACTATATACAACTATATACTGTAAGTGCTTAACCTGCAAACAGTGGCTTTGGATGAGTGCATTCAAGAATAAAATTAGGGGATTGCAACAATTTTTAGTATTGTACCCTGCATCTCAATCATGAAAATGTAATGTTAACTTCCATGTTCCTTTAAGCAAATAAGGAACATAAAAGTGAGAGAAGCCTCCCTAAACAGGGACAGCCAGAAAAAACAAACAAAAACACACTTGTCTTCATCATACTTCTAAATTTTACCGTGGGGGAACTTGGAAGGTAGTTTGGTTTGTTGGCAACTTCCCATTGATTAAAGGGGTGGGTTGTGGGAATGGTCAGAATGTAGCATGAGTGGGTTTGGTGGTTCTATAGTTAATGGATGTGTGGTGTCACTCTAGTGGTTGACATTTATAGGTAAGGGACAGCAGGAGAGGGACAACAGAGCTTTCAAACTGGAGCCATCAGAGGAAAATGCAGAAAAGTAGGAAGCTCTGCTTCTTCCATAGCTAAAATAGGTTAGATAGCCTTCTTTTCCACGCAGAAACACTCAGATAATAATATTTTATTGCATTTCTGTAATAATGAGTGAATCACAAATGTAATCACATTCAGACAATCTCACTTAAATTCCAAACCCATATTACTGCGGCAGACAAAGGAAATCTAAAGTATATACAGGGACTGAGGAACATTGCTCATGAACCAGGAAACGATAAAATATTTTTCAGCCTCTGGTTTTCCAGATACAAACATTAAACAATTAGTTTCTTTAATTTTCTGTGCCTGAAGAATCCAAAAAAATCTTATGTACCTCTCCTTCCTATGTCTGCCTCTACTTCTGTGTGTGTACAAAACGTGTGATAACTGTCAGTCCAGCTACTGAAGCAGACTCCGGTCTCTGTGTCACGTGATCACTACTGCTGTGTTGACCCTCATTCCCCTCACTGATTTTCCTTCCTCTATCCCAGCCCGCTTCTCATCCCGGTAAGGTAATAAAGTGACCTCGCTCTCTCAGGTCAAATTAAAACCCGAAGCTCTGAACAAGTTACTGCAGTCATAAACAGATAGGCTAATTCTGCACTGCACAGCTAATATTGACTTGGCTGCGGGACAAAAAAACCTTGCAGTGCAGCTGTAGATAATAGTGTGGCTATGGTTAGTGCCCTAGCGCTTGGCTGTTGTGCAACAGGAGCCGGGGACATTTCCGGGGACATCATTTTTCCGGTGACAGTCTCCTCAATCCGGGGACAGTCCCAGAAATCAGGGATGTCTGGTCACCCTACTTAATGGGCAAAAAAAATCTAGATTGAAACGTGCAACAAATGAACAAGAGACCCTTGCTCAAGGAAGATACTCCTACCCTTGGTATGCATCCACAACAATTCAGCCACCTTCATGCTCTAGTACTGTGTCAGTACAACTAACATACGCTTGCATTCAATGTCGGTCCCCAGATGATAAAGTCACTCGCCGGTGCTCAGGTAAGCGTCCCATCAAGCGCTTCACAAATAATAGCAAACAACCTCCTCAAGGGGTCATTGAGAAAGAACAGTATTGCCATGCCATTGCCTCGATCTGGCTGTTGCCAGGGACGTGGCACGCACCGCTCTGACTCTAACTGTTGTCAGGGAGGCTGTGGGGTGTACATATGCACCCCTGTCCACTGTAGCTCACCTCTGGCGGACTGAATTCCACTGGCAGAATTCAGCATTGCACAAGAACGCTATTTTGCGCTCTTGTGCAATGTCGCCCCCTGCCCGCGCACATCCACTCTCACGCGAACAGCAGCTACCAATCTCCCTGGTCGGACGAGATCGGGGAGATTGAAATTCTCCACCTAAAAGAGTCTGATGACCGCTGCTTGATAAATACTGATTACAGGTTCTCTTGTGTCTCATGACAGCTGCTTGATAAATACTGACTGCAGGTTCTCTTGTGTCTGATGACTGCTGCTTGATATATACTGACTGCAGGTTCTCTTATATCTGATGACCGCTGCTTGATAAATACTGACTGCAGGTTCTCTTATGTCTGATGACAGCTGCTTGATAAATACTGACTGCAGGTGCTCTTGTGCCTGATGACCACTGCTTGATAAATACTGACTGCAGGTTCTCTTGTGTCTGATGACAGCTGCTTGATAAATATTGACTGCAGGTTCTCTTGTGTCTGAAGACCACTGCTTGATAAATACTGACTGCAGGTTCACTTGTGTCTGATGACCGCTGCTTGATAAATACTGACTGCAGGTTCACTTGTGTCTGATGACCACTGCTTGATAAATACTGACTGCAGGTTCTCTTGTGCCTGATGATGGCTGCTTGATAAATACTGACTGCAGGTTCTCTTGTGTCTGATGACCGCTGCTTGATAAATACTGACTGCAGGTTCTCTTGTGTCTGATGAACGCTGCTTGTTAAATACTGACTGCAGGCTCTAGTGTCTGATGACCACTGCTTGATAAATACTAACTGTAGGTTCTCTTGTGTCTGATGACCGCTGCATGTTAAATATGGACTGCAGGTGCTCTTGTGTCTGGTGACCGCTGCATGATAAATACTGACTGCAGGTTCTCTTGTGTCTGATGACAGCTGCATGTTAAATACGGACTGCAGGTTCTCGTGTGTCTGATGACCACTGCTTGATAAATACTGACTGCAGGTTCTCTTGTGTGTGATGACAGCTGCTTGATAAATATTGACTGCAGGTCCTCTTGTGTCTGATGATGGCTGCTTGATAAATACTGATTGCAGGTTCTCTTGTGTCTGCTGACCGCTGCTTGATAAATACTGACTGCAGGTTCTCTTGTGTCTGATGACTGCTGCTTGATAAATACTGACTGAAGGTTCTCTTGTGTCTGATGAAAGCTGCTTGATAAATACTGACTGCAGGTGCTCTTGTGTCTGATGACCGCTGCTTGATAAATACTGACTGATGGTTCTCTTGTGTCTGATGAAAGTTGCTTGATAAATACTGACTGCAGGTGCTCTTGTGTCTGATGAGCGCTGCTTGATAAATTCTGACTGCAGGTTCTCTTGTGTCTGATGACGGCTGCTTGATAAATACTGACTGCAGGTTCTCTTGTGCCTGATGAAAGCTGCTTGATAAATACGGACTGCAGGTGCTCTTGTGTCTGATGACCGCTGCTTGATAAATACTGACTGCAGGTTCTCTGGTGTCTTTTCACAGCTGCTTGATAAATACTGACTGCAGGTTCTCTTGTGTCTGATGACAGCTGCTTGATAAATACTGACTGCAGGTTCTATTGTGTCTGATGACAGCTGCTTGATAAATACTTACTGCAGGTTCTCTTGTGTCTGATGACCGCTGCTTGATAAATACTGATTGCTGGTTCCCTTGTGTCTGCTGATCGCTGCTTGATAAATACTGACTGCAGGTTCTCTTGTGTCTGATGACCTCTGCTTGAAAAATACTGACTGCCGGTTCTCTTGTGTCTGAAGACAGCTGCTTGATAAATACTGACTGCAGGTTTTCTTTTGTCTGATGACTACTGCTTGATAAATATTGACTGCAGGTTCTCTTGTGTCTGATGACCGCTGCTTGATAAATACTGACTGCAGGTTCTCTGGTGTCTTTTCACAGCTGCTTGATAAATACTGACTGCAGGTTCTCTTGTGTCTGATGACAGCTGCTTGATAAATACTGACTGCAGGTTCTATTGTGTCTGATGACAGCTGCTTGATAAATACTTACTGCAGGTTCTCTTGTGTCTGATGACCGCTGCTTGATAAATACTGATTGCTGGTTCTCTTGTGTCTTCTGACCGCTGCTTGATAAATACTGACTGCAGGTTCTCTTGTGTCTGATGACCGCTGCTTGATAAATATTGACTGCAGGTTCTCTTGTGTCTGATGACCGCTGCTTGATAAATACTGACTGCAGGTTCTCTTTTGTCTGATGACTACTGCTTGATAAATATTGACTGCAGGTTCTCTTGTGTCTGATGACCGCTGCTTGATAAATACTGACTGCAGGTTCTCTGGTGTCTTTTCACAGCTGCTTGATAAATACTGACTGCAGGTTCTCTTGTGTCTGATGACAGCTGCTTGATAAATACTGACTGCAGGTTCTATTGTGTCTGATGACAGCTGCTTGATAAATACTGACTGCAGGTTCTCTTGTGTCTGATGACCGCTGCTTGATAAATACTGATTGCTGGTTCTCTTGTGTCTTCTGACCGCTGCTTGATAAATACTGACTGCAGGTTCTCTTGTGTCTGATGACCGCTGCTTGATAAATATTGACTGCAGGTTCTCTTGTGTCTGATGACCGCTGCTTGATAAATATTGACTGCAGGTTCTCTTGTGTCTGATGATGGCTGCTTGATAAATACTGATTGCAGGTTCTCTTGTGTCTGCTGATCGCTGCTTGATAAATACTAACTGCAGGTTCTCTTGTGTCTGATGACCTCTGCTTGATAAATACTGATTGCAGGTTCTCTTGTGTCTGAAGACAGCTGCTTGATAAATACTGACTGCAGGTTCTCTTGTATCTGATGACCGCTGCTTGATAAATATTGATTGCTGGTTCTCTTGTGTCTGATGACCGCTGCTTGATAAATACTGACTGCAGGTTCTCTTTTGTCTGATGACTGCTGCTTGATAAATATTGACTGCAGGTTCTCTTGTGTCTGATGACAGCTGCTTGATAAATACTGACTGCAGGTTCTCTTGTGTCTTTTCACAGCTGCTTGATAAATACTGACTGCAGGTTCTCTTGTGTCTGATGACAGCTGCTTGATAAATACTGACTGCAGGTTCTATTGTGTCTGATGACAGCTGCTTGATAAATACTGACTGCAGGTTCTCTTGTGTCTGATGACCGCTGCTTGATAAATACTGATTGCTGGTTCTCTTGTGTCTTCTGACCGCTGCTTGATAAATACTGACTGCAGGTTCTCTTGTGTCTGATGACCGCTGCTTGATAAATATTGACTGCAGGTTCTCTTGTGTCTGATGACCGCTGCTTGATGAATATTGACTGCAGGTTCTCTTGTGTCTGATAATGGCTGCTTGATAAATACTGATTGCAGGTTCTCTTGTGTCTGCTGATCACTGCTTGATAAATACTAACTGCAGGTTCTCTTGTGTCTGATGACCGCTGCTTGATAAATAATGACTGAAGGTTCTCTTGTGTCTGATGAAAGCTGCTTGATAAATACCGACTGCAGGTGCTCTTGTGTCTGATGACCACTGCTTAATAAATACTGACTGCAGGTTCACTTGTGTCTGATGACCGCTGCTTGATAAATACTGACTGCAGGTTCACTTGTGTCTGATGACCACTGCTTGATAAATACTGACTGCAGGTTCTCTTGTGCCTGATGACGGCTGCTTGATAAATACTGACTGCAGGTTCTCTTGTGCCTGATGAAAGCTGCTTGATAAATACAGACTGCAATTGCACTTGTGTCTGATGACCGCTGCTTGATAAATACTGAATGAAGGTTCTCTTGTGTCTGATGAAAGCTGCTTGATAAATACTGACTGCAGGTGCTCTTGTGTCTGATGAGCGCTGCTTGATAAATTCTGACTGCAGGTTCTCTTGTGTCTGATGACGGCTGCTTGATAAATACTGACTGCAGGTTCTCTTGTGCCTGATGAAAGCTGCTTGATAAATACGGACTGCAGGTGCTCTTGTGTCTGATGACCGCTGCTTGATAAATACTGATTGCTGGTTCCCTTGTGTCTGCTGACCGCTGCTTGATAAATACTGACTGCAGGTTCTCTTGTGTCTGATGACCTCTGCTTGATAAATACTGACTGCCGGTTCTCTTGTGTCTGAAGACAGCTGCTTGATAAATACTGACTGCAGGTTCTCTTTTGTCTGATGACTACTGCTTGATAAATATTGACTGCAGGTTCTCTTGTGTCTGATGACCGCTGCTTGATAAATACTGACTGCAGGTTCTCTGGTGTCTTTTTACAGCTGCTTGATAAATACTGACTGCAGGTTCTCTTGTGTCTGATGACAGCTGCTTGATAAATACTGACTGCAGGTTCTATTGTGTCTGATGACAGCTGCTTGATAAATACTGACTGCAGGTTCTCTTGTGTCTGATGACCGCTGCTTGATAAATACTGATTGCTGGTTCTCTTGTGTCTTCTGACCGCTGCTTGATAAATACTGACTGCAGGTTCTCTTGTGTCTGATGACCGCTGCTTGATAAATATTGACTGCAGGTTCTCTTGTGTCTGATGACCGCTGCTTGATAAATACTGACTGCAGGTTCTCTTTTGTCTGATGACTACTGCTTGATAAATATTGACTGCAGGTTCTCTTGTGTCTGATGACCGCTGCTTGATAAATACTGACTGCAGGTTCTCTGGTGTCTTTTCACAGCTGCTTGATAAATACTGACTGCAGGTTCTCTTGTGTCTGATGACAGCTGCTTGATAAATACTGACTGCAGGTTCTATTGTGTCTGATGACAGCTGCTTGATAAATACTGACTGCAGGTTCTCTTGTGTCTGATGACCGCTGCTTGATAAATACTGATTGCTGGTTGTCTTGTGTCTTCTGACTACTGCTTGATAAATACTGACTGCAGGTTCTCTTGTGTCTGATGACCGCTGCTTGATAAATATTGACTGCAGGTTCTCTTGTGTCTGATGACCGCTGCTTGATAAATATTGACTGCAGGTTCTCTTGTGTCTGATGATGGCTGCTTGATAAATACTGATTGCAGGTTCTCTTGTGTCTGCTGATCACTGCTTGATAAATACTAACTTCAGGTTCTCTTGTGTCTGATGACCTCTGCTTGATAAATACTGACTGCAGGTTCTCTTGTGTCTGAAGACAGCTGCTTGATAAATACTGACTGCAGGTTCTCTTGTATCTGATGACGGCTGCTTGATAAATATTGATTGCTGGTTCTCTTGTGTCTGATGACCGCTGCTTGATAAATACTGACTGCAGGTTCTCTTTTGTCTGATGACTGCTGCTTGATAAATATTGACTGCAGGTTCTCTTGTGTCTGATGACCGCTGCTTGATAAATACTGACTGCAGGTTCTCTTGTGTCTTTTCACAGCTGCTTGATAAATACTGACTGCAGGTTCTCTTGTGTCTGATGACAGCTGCTTGATAAATACTGACTGCAGGTTCTATTGTGTCTGATGACAGCTGCTTGATAAATACTGACTGCAGGTTCTCTTGTGTCTGATGACCGCTGCTTGATAAATACTGATTGCTGGTTCTCTTGTGTCTTCTGACCGCTGCTTGATAAATACTGACTGCAGGTTCTCTTGTGTCTGATGACCTCTGCTTGATAAATACTGACTGCCGGTTCTCTTGTGTCTGAAGACAGCTGCTTGATAAATACTGACTGCAGGTTCTCTTTTGTCTGATGACTACTGCTTGATAAATATTGACTGCAGGTTCTCTTGTGTCTGATGACCGCTGCTTGATAAATACTGACTGCAGGTTCTCTGGTGTCTTTTTACAGCTGCTTAATAAATACTGACTGCAGGTTCTCTTGTGTCTGATGACAGCTGCTTGATAAATACTGACTGCAGGTTCTATTGTGTCTGATGACAGCTGCTTGATAAATACTGACTGCAGGTTCTCTTGTGTCTGATGACCGCTGCTTGATAAATACTGATTGCTGGTTCTCTTGTGTCTTCTGACCGCTGCTTGATAAATACTGACTGCAGGTTCTCTTGTGTCTGATGACCGCTGCTTGATAAATATTGACTGCAGGTTCTCTTGTGTCTGATGACCGCTGCTTGATAAATACTGACTGCAGGTTCTCTTTTGTCTGATGACTACTGCTTGATAAATATTGACTGCAGGTTCTCTTGTGTCTGATGACCGCTGCTTGATAAATACTGACTGCAGGTTCTCTGGTGTCTTTTCACAGCTGCTTGATAAATACTGACTGCAGGTTCACTTGTGTCTGATGACAGCTGCTTGATAAATACTGACTGCAGGTTCTATTGTGTCTGATGACAGCTGCTTGATAAATACTGACTGCAGGTTCTCTTGTGTCTGATGACCGCTGCTTGATAAATACTGATTGCTGGTTCTCTTGTGTCTTCTGACCACTGCTTGATAAATACTGACTGCAGGTTCTCTTGTGTCTGATGACCGCTGCTTGATAAATATTGACTGCAGGTTCTCTTGTGTCTGATGACCGCTGCTTGATAAATATTGACTGCAGGTTCTCTTGTGTCTGATGATGGCTGCTTGATAAATACTGATTGCAGGTTCTCTTGTGTCTGCTGATCGCTGCTTGATAAATACTAACTTCAGGTTCTCTTGTGTCTGATGACCTCTGCTTGATAAATACTGACTGCAGGTTCTCTTGTGTCTGAAGACAGCTGCTTGATAAATACTGACTGCAGGTTCTCTTGTATCTGATGACGGCTGCTTGATAAATATTGATTGCTGGTTCTCTTGTGTCTGATGACCGCTGCTTGATAAATACTGACTGCAGGTTCTCTTTTGTCTGATGACTGCTGCTTGATAAATATTGACTGCAGGTTTTCTTGTGTCTGATGACCGCTGCTTGATAAATACTGACTGCAGGTTCTCTTGTGTCTTTTCACAGCTGCTTGATAAATACTGACTGCAGGTTCTCTTGTGTCTGATGACAGCTGCTTGATAAATACTGACTGCAGGCTCTATTGTGTCTGATGACAGCTGCTTGATAAATACTGACTGCAGGTTCTCTTGTGTCTGATGACCGCTGCTTGATAAATACTGATTGCTGGTTCTCTTGTGTCTTCTGACCGCTGCTTGATAAATACTGACTGCAGGTTCTCTTGTGTCTGATGACCGCTGCTTGATAAATATTGACTGCAGGTTCTCTTGTGTCTGATGACCGCTGCTTGATGAATATTGACTGCAGGTTCTTTTGTGTCTGATAATGGCTGCTTGATAAATACTGATTGCAGGTTCTCTTGTGTCTGCTGATCACTGCTTGATAAATACTAACTGCAGGTTCTCTTGTGTCTGATGACCGCTGCTTGATAAATACTGACTGAAGGTTCTCTTGTGTCTGATGAAAGCTGCTTGATAAATACCGACTGCAGGTGCTCTTGTGTCTGATGACCACTGCTTAATAAATACTGACTGCAGGTTCACTTGTGTCTGATGACCGCTGCTTGATAAATACTGACTGCAGGTTCACTTGTGTCTGATGACCACTGCTTGATAAATACTGACTGCAGGTTCTCTTGTGCCTGATGACGGCTGCTTGATAAATACTGACTGCAGGTTCTCTTGTGCCTGATGAAAGCTGCTTGATAAATACGGACTGCAGTTGCTCTTGTGTCTGATGACCGCTGCTTGATAAATACTGACTGAAGGTTCTCTTGTGTCTGATGAAAGCTGCTTGATAAATACTGACTGCAGGTGCTCTTGTGTCTGATGAGCGCTGCTTGATAAATACTGACTGCAGGTTCTCTTGTGTCTCATGACGGCTGCTTGGTAAATACTGACTGCAGGTTCTCTTGTGCCTGATGAAAGCTGCTTGATAAATACGGACTGCAGGTGCTCTTGTGTCTGATGACCGCTGCTTGATAAATACTGATTGCTGGTTCCCTTGTGTCTGATGACCGCTGCTTGATAAATACTGACTGCAGGTTCTCTTGTGTCTGATGACCTCTGCTTGATAAATACTGACTGCCGGTTCTCTTGTGTCTGAAGACAGCTGCTTGATAAATACTGACTGCAGGTTCTCTTTTGTCTGATGACTACTGCTTGATAAATATTGACTGCAGGTTCTCTTGTGTCTGATGACCGCTGCTTGATAAATACTGACTGCAGGTTCTCTGGTGTCTTTTTACAGCTGCTTGATAAATACTGACTGCAGGTTCTCTTGTGTCTGATGACAGCTGCTTGATAAATACTGACTGCACGTTCTCTTGTGTCTGATCACAGCTGCTTGATAAATACTGACTGCAGGTTCTCTTGTGTCTGATGACCGCTGCTTGATAAATACTGACTGCAGGTTCTCTTGTGTCTGATGACAGCTGCTTGATAAATACTGACTGTAGGTTCTATTGTGTCTGATGACAGCTGCTTGATAAATACTGACTGCAGGTTCTCTTGTGTCTGATGACCGCTGCTTGATAAATACTGATTGCTGGTTCTCTTGTGTCTTCTGACCGCTGCTTGATAAATACTGACTGCAGGTTCTCTTGTGTCTGATGACCGCTGCTTGATAAATATTGACTGCAGGTTCTCTTGTGTCTGATGACCGCTGCTTGATAAATACTGACTGCAGGTTCTCTTTTGTCTGATGACTACTGCTTGATAAATATTGACTGCAGGTTCTCTTGTGTCTGATGACCGCTGCTTGATAAATACTGACTGCAGGTTCTCTGGTGTCTTTTCACAGCTGCTTGATAAATACTGACTGCAGGTTCTCTTGTGTCTGATGACAGCTGCTTGATAAATACTGACTGCAGGTTCTATTGTGTCTGATGACAGCTGCTTGATAAATACTGACTGCAGGTTCTCTTGTGTCTGATGACCGCTGCTTGATAAATACTGATTGCTGGTTCTCTTGTGTTTTCTGACCGCTGCTTGATAAATACTGACTGCAGGTTCTCTTGTGTCTGATGACCGCTGCTTGATAAATATTGACTGCAGGTTCTCTTGTGTCTGATGACCGCTGCTTGATAAATATTGACTGCAGGTTCTCTTGTGTCTGATGATGGCTGCTTGATAAATACTGATTGCAGGTTCTCTTGTGTCTGCTGATCGCTGCTTGATAAATACTAACTGCAGGTTCTCTTGTGTCTGATGACCTCTGCTTGATAAATACTGACTGCAGGTTCTCTTGTGTCTGAAGACAGCTGCTTGATAAATACTGACTGCAGGTTCTCTTGTATCTGATGACGGCTGCTTGATAAATATTGATTGCTGGTTCTCTTGTGTCTGATGACCGCTGCTTGATAAATACTGACTGCAGGTTCTCTTTTGTCTGATGACTGCTGCTTGATAAATATTGACTGCAGGTTCTCTTGTGTCTGATGACCGCTGCTTGATAAATACTGACTGCAGGTTCTCTTGTGTCTTTTCACAGCTGCTTGATAAATACTGACTGCAGGTTCTATTGTGTCTGATGACAGCTGCTTGATAAATACTGACTGCAGGTTCTCTTGTGTCTGATGACCACTGCTTGATAAATACTGATTGCTGGTTCTCTTGTGTCTTCTGACCGCTGCTTGATAAATACTGACTGCAGGTTCTCTTGTGTCTGATGACCGCTGCTTGATAAATATTGACTGCAGGTTCTCTTGTGTCTGATGACCGCTGCTTGATAAATATTGACTGCAGGTTCTCTTGTGTCTGATGATGGCTGCTTGATAAATACTGATTGCAGGTTCTCTTGTGTCTGCTGATCGCTGCTTGATAAATACTAACTGCAGGTTCTCTTGTGTCTGATGACCTCTGCTTGATAAATACTGACTGCAGGTTCTCTTGTGTCTGAAGACAGCTGCTTGATAAATACTGACTGCAGGTTCTCTTGTATCTGATGACGGCTGCTTGATAAATATTGATTGCTGGTTCTCTTGTGTCTGATGACCGCTGCTTGATAAATACTGACTGCAGGTTCTCTTTTGTCTGATGACTGCTGCTTGATAAATATTGACTGCAGGTTCTCTTGTGTCTGATGACCGCTGCTTGATAAATACTGACTGCAGGTTCTCTTGTGTCTTTTCACAGCTGCTTGATAAATACTGACTGCAGGTTCTCTTGTGTCTGATGACAGCTGCTTGATAAATACTGACTGCAGGTTCTATTGTGTCTGATGACAGCTGCTTGATAAATACTGACTGCAGGTTCTCTTGTGTCTGATGACCGCTGCTTGATAAATACTGATTGCTGGTTCTCTTGTGTCTTCTGACCGCTGCTTGATAAATACTGACTGCAGGTTCTCTTGTGTCTGATGACCGCTGCTTGATAAATATTGACTGCAGGTTCTCTTGTGTCTGATGACCGCTGCTTGATGAATATTGACTGCAGGTTCTCTTGTGTCTGATAATGGCTGCTTGATAAATACTGATTGCAGGTTCTCTTGTGTCTGCTGATCACTGCTTGATAAATACTAACTGCAGGTTCTCTTGTGTCTGATGACCGCTGCTTGATAAATACTGACTGAAGGTTCTCTTGTGTCTGATGAAAGCTGCTTGATAAATACTGACTGCAGGTGCTCTTGTGTCTGATGACAGCTGTTTGATAAATACTGACTGCAGTTTCTCTTGTGTCTGATGACAGCTGCTTGATAAATACTGACTGCAGGTTCTCTTGTGTCTGATAACCGCTGCTTGATAAATACTGACTGCAGGTTCTCTTGTGTCTGATGAAAGCTGCTTGATAAATACGAACTGCATGTGCTCTTGTGTCTGATGACCGCTGCTTGATAAATACTGATTGCTGGTTCCCTTGTGTCTGCTGACCGCTGCTTGATAAATACTGACTGCAGGTTCTCTTGTGTCTGATGACCTCTGCTTGATAAATACTGACTGCCGGTTCTCTTGTGTCTGAAGACAGCTGCTTGAAAAATACTGACTGCAGGTTCTCTTTTGTCTGATGACTACTGCTTGATAAATATTGACTGCAGGTTCTCTTGTGTCTGATGACCGCTGCTTGATAAATACTGACTGCAGGTTCTCTGGTGTCTTTTTACAGCTGCTTGATAAATACTGACTGCAGGTTCTCTTGTGTCTGATGACAGCTGCTTGATAAATACTGACTGCAGGTTCTATTGTGTCTGATGACAGCTGCTTGATAAATACTGACTGCAGGTTCTCTTGTGTCTGATGACCGCTGCTTGATAAATACTGATTGCTGGTTCTCTTGTGTCTTCTGACCGCTGCTTGATAAATACTGACTGCAGGTTCTCTTGTGTCTGATGACCGCTGCTTGATAAATATTGACTGCAGGTTCTCTTGTGTCTGATGACCGCTGCTTGATAAATACTGACTGCAGGTTCTCTTTTGTCTGATGACTACTGCTTGATAAATATTGACTGCAGGTTCTCTTGTGTCTGATGACCGCTGCTTGATAAATACTGACTGCAGGTTCTCTGGTGTCTTTTCACAGCTGCTTGATAAATACTGACTGCAGGTTCTCTTGTGTCTGATGACAGCTGCTTGATAAATACTGACTGCAGGTTCTATTGTGTCTGATGACAGCTGCTTGATAAATACTGACTGCAGGTTCTCTTGTGTCTGATGACCGCTGCTTGATAAATACAGATTGCTGGTTCTCTTGTGTCTTCTGACAGCTGCTTGATAAATACTGACTGCAGGTTCTCTTGTGTCTGATGACCGCTGCTTGATAAATATTGACTGCAGGTTCTCTTGTGTCTGATGACCGCTGCTTGATAAATATTGACTGCAGGTTCTCTTGTGTCTGATGATGGCTGCTTGATAAATACTGATTGCAGGTTCTCTTGTGTCTGCTGATCCCTGCTTGATAAATACTAACTGCAGGTTCTCTTGTGTCTGATGACCTCTGCTTGATAAATACTGACTGCAGGTTCTCTTGTGTCTGAAGACAGCTGCTTGATAAATACTGACTGCAGGTTCTCTTGTATCTGATGACGGCTGCTTGATAAATATTGATTGCTGGTTCTCTTGTGTCTGATGACCGCTGCTTGATAAATACTGACTGCAGGTTCTCTTTTGTCTGATGACTGCTGCTTGATAAATATTGACTGCAGGTTCTCTTGTGTCTGATGACCGCTGCTTGATAAATACTGACTGCAGGTTCTCTTGTGTCTTTTCACAGCTGCTTGATAAATACTGACTGCAGGTTCTCTTGTGTCTGATGACAGCTGCTTGATAAATACTGACTGCAGGTTCTCTTGTGTCTGATGACAGCTGCTTGATAAATACTGACTGCAGGTTCTCTTGTGTCTGATGACCGCTGCTTGATAAATACTGATTGCTGGTTCTCTTGTGTCTTCTGACCGCTGCTTGATAAATACTGACTTCAGGTTCTCTTGTGTCTGATGACCGCTGCTTGATAAATATTGACTGCAGGTTCTCTTGTGTCTGATGACCGCTGCTTGATGAATATTGACTGCAGGTTCTCTTGTGTCTGATAATGGCTGCTTGATAAATACTGATTGCAGGTTCTCTTGTGTCTGCTGATCACTGCTTGATAAATACTAACTGCAGGTTCTCTTGTGTCTGATGACCGCTGCTTGATACATACTGACTGAAGGTTCTCTTGTGTCTGATGAAAGCTGCTTGATAAATACTGACTGCAGGTGCTCTTGTGTCTGATGACAGCTGTTTGATAAATACTGACTGCAGTTTCTCTTGTGTCTGATGACAGCTGCTTGATAAATACTGACTGCAGGTTCTCTTGTGTCTGATGAAAGCTGCTTGATAAATACGAACTGCATGTGCTCTTGTGTCTGATGACCGCTGCTTGATAAATACTGATTGCTGGTTCTCTTGTGTCTGATGACCGCTGCTTGATAAATACTGACTGCAGGTTCTCTTGTGTCTGATGACAGCTGCTTGATAAATACTGACTGCAGGTTCTCTTGTGTCTGATGTCCGCTGCTTGATAAATACTGACTGCAGGTTCTCTTGTGTCTGATGACCGCTGCTTGATAAATACTGACTGTAGGTTCTCAAGTGTCTAATGACCGCTGCTTGATAAATACTGACTGCACGTTCTCTTGTGTCTGATCACAGCTGCTTGATAAATACTGACTGCAGGTTCTCTTGTGTCTGATGACAGCTGCTTTATAAATACTGACTGCAGGTTCTATTGTGTCTAATGACCGCTGCTTGATAAATACTGACTGCAGGTTCTCTTGTGTCTGATCACAGCTGCTTGATAAATACTGACTGCAGGTTCTCTTGTGTCTGATGACCTCTGCTTGATAAATACTGACTGCCGGTTCTCTTGTGTCTGAAGACAGCTGCTTGATAAATACTGACTGCAGGTTCTCTTGTGTCTGATGACTACTGCTTGATAAATATTGACTGCAGGTTCTCTTGTGTCTGATGACCGCTGCTTGATAAATACTGACTGCAGGTTCTCTGGTGTCTTTTCACAGCTGCTTGATAAATACTGACTGCAGGTTCTCTTGTGTCTGATGACAGCTGCTTGATAAATACTGACTGCAGGTTCTATTGTGTCTGATGACAGCTGCTTGATAAATACTGACTGCAGGTTCTCTTGTGTCTGATGACCGCTGCTTGATAAATACTGATTGCTGGTTCTCTTGTGTCTTCTGACCGCTGCTTGATAAATACTGACTGCAGGTTCTCTTGTGTCTGATGACCGCTGCTTGATAAATATTGACTGCAGGTTCTCTTGTGTCTGATGACCGCTGCTTGATAAATACTGACTGCAGGTTCTCTTTTGTCTGATGACTACTGCTTGATAAATATTGACTGCAGGTTCTCTTGTGTCTGATGACTGCTGCTTGATAAATATTGACTGCAAGTTCTCTTGTGTCTGATGACCGCTGCTTGATAAATACTGACTGCAGGTTCTCTGGTGTCTTTTCACAGCTGCTTGATAAATACTGACTGCAGGTTCTCTTGTGTCTGATGACAGCTGCTTGATAAATACTGACTGCAGGTTCTATTGTGTCTGATGACAGCTGCTTGATAAATACTGACTGCAGGTTCTCTTGTGTCTGATGACCGCTGCTTGATAAATACTGATTGCTGGTTCTCTTGTGTCTTCTGACCGCTGCTTGATAAATATTGACTGCAGGTTCTCTTGTGTCTGATGACCGCTGCTTGATAAATATTGACTGCAGGTTCTCTTGTGTCTGATGATGGCTGCTTGATAAATACTGATTGCAGGTTCTCTTGTGTCTGCTGATCGCTGCTTGATAAATACTAACTTCAGGTTCTCTTGTGTCTGATGACCTCTGCTTGATAAATACTGACTGCAGGTTCTCTTGTGTCTGAAGACAGCTGCTTGATAAATACTGACTGCAGGTTCTCTTGTATCTGATGACGGCTGCTTGATAAATATTGATTGCTGGTTCTCTTGTGTCTGATGACCGCTGCTTGATAAATACTGACTGCAGGTTCTCTTTTGTCTGATGACTGCTGCTTGATAAATATTGACTGCAGGTTTTCTTGTGTCTGATGACCGCTGCTTGATAAATACTGACTGCAGGTTCTCTTGTGTCTTTTCACAGCTGCTTGATAAATACTGACTGCAGGTTCTCTTGTGTCTGATGACAGCTGCTTGATAAATACTGACTGCAGGCTCTATTGTGTCTGATGACAGCTGCTTGATAAATACTGACTGCAGGTTCTCTTGTGTCTGATGACCGCTGCTTGATAAATACTGATTGCTGGTTCTCTTGTGTCTTCTGACCGCTGCTTGATAAATACTGACTGCAGGTTCTCTTGTGTCTGATGACCGCTGCTTGATAAATATTGACTGCAGGTTCTCTTGTGTCTGATGACCGCTGCTTGATGAATATTGACTGCAGGTTCTTTTGTGTCTGATAATGGCTGCTTGATAAATACTGATTGCAGGTTCTCTTGTGTCTGCTGATCACTGCTTGATAAATACTAACTGCAGGTTCTCTTGTGTCTAAAGACCGCTGCTTGATAAATACTGACTGAAGGTTCTCTTGTGTCTGATGAAAGCTGCTTGATAAATACCGACTGCAGGTGCTCTTGTGTCTGATGACCACTGCTTAATAAATACTGACTGCAGGTTCACTTGTGTCTGATGACCGCTGCTTGATAAATACTGACTGCAGGTTCACTTGTGTCTGATGACCACTGCTTGATAAATACTGACTGCAGGTTCTCTTGTGCCTGATGACGGCTGCTTGATAAATACTGACTGCAGGTTCTCTTGTGCCTGATGAAAGCTGCTTGATAAATACGGACTGCAGTTGCTCTTGTGTCTGATGACCGCTGCTTGATAAATACTGACTGAAGGTTCTCTTGTGTCTGATGAAAGCTGCTTGATAAATACTGACTGCAGGTGCTCTTGTGTCTGATGAGCGCTGCTTGATAAATACTGACTGCAGGTTCTCTTGTGTCTCATGACGGCTGCTTGGTAAATACTGACTGCAGGTTCTCTTGTGCCTGATGAAAGCTGCTTGATAAATACGGACTGCAGGTGCTCTTGTGTCTGATGACCGCTGCTTGATAAATACTGATTGCTGGTTCCCTTGTGTCTGATGACCGCTGCTTGATAAATACTGACTGCAGGTTCTCTTGTGTCTGATGACCTCTGCTTGATAAATACTGACTGCCGGTTCTCTTGTGTCTGAAGACAGCTGCTTGATAAATACTGACTGCAGGTTCTCTTTTGTCTGATGACTACTGCTTGATAAATATTGACTGCAGGTTCTCTTGTGTCTGATGACCGCTGCTTGATAAATACTGACTGCAGGTTCTCTGGTGTCTTTTTACAGCTGCTTGATAAATACTGACTGCAGGTTCTCTTGTGTCTGATGACAGCTGCTTGATAAATACTGACTGCACGTTCTCTTGTGTCTGATCACAGCTGCTTGATAAATACTGACTGCAGGTTCTCTTGTGTCTGATGACCGCTGCTTGATAAATACTGACTGCAGGTTCTCTTGTGTCTGATGACAGCTGCTTGATAAATACTGACTGTAGGTTCTATTGTGTCTGATGACAGCTGCTTGATAAATACTGACTGCAGGTTCTCTTGTGTCTGATGACCGCTGCTTGATAATTACTGATTGCTGGTTCTCTTGTGTCTTCTGACCGCTGCTTGATAAATACTGACTGCAGGTTCTCTTGTGTCTGATGACCGCTGCTTGATAAATATTGACTGCAGGTTCTCTTGTGTCTGATGACCGCTGCTTGATAAATACTGACTGCAGGTTCTCTTTTGTCTGATGACTACTGCTTGATAAATATTGACTGCAGGTTCTCTTGTGTCTGATGACCGCTGCTTGATAAATACTGACTGCAGGTTCTCTGGTGTCTTTTCACAGCTGCTTGATAAATACTGACTGCAGGTTCTCTTGTGTCTGATGACAGCTGCTTGATAAATACTGACTGCAGGTTCTATTGTGTCTGATGACAGCTGCTTGATAAATACTGACTGCAGGTTCTCTTGTGTCTGATGACCGCTGCTTGATAAATACTGATTGCTGGTTCTCTTGTGTTTTCTGACCGCTGCTTGATAAATACTGACTGCAGGTTCTCTTGTGTCTGATGACCGCTGCTTGATAAATATTGACTGCAGGTTCTCTTGTGTCTGATGACCGCTGCTTGATAAATATTGACTGCAGGTTCTCTTGTGTCTGATGATGGCTGCTTGATAAATACTGATTGCAGGTTCTCTTGTGTCTGCTGATCGCTGCTTGATAAATACTAACTGCAGGTTCTCTTGTGTCTGATGACCTCTGCTTGATAAATACTGACTGCAGGTTCTCTTGTGTCTGAAGACAGCTGCTTGATAAATACTGACTGCAGGTTCTCTTGTATCTGATGACGGCTGCTTGATAAATATTGATTGCTGGTTCTCTTGTGTCTGATGACCGCTGCTTGATAAATACTGACTGCAGGTTCTCTTGTGTCTGATGACTGCTGCTTGATAAATATTGACTGCAGGTTCTCTTGTGTCTGATGACCGCTGCTTGATAAATACTGACTGCAGGTTCTCTTGTGTCTTTTCACAGCTGCTTGATAAATACTGACTGCAGGTTCTATTGTGTCTGATGA
The DNA here is from genome assembly GCF_027579735.1 of Bombina bombina. Lineage (NCBI taxonomy): Eukaryota > Metazoa > Chordata > Amphibia > Anura > Bombinatoridae > Bombina > Bombina bombina. The sequence continues at coordinate 1,406,344,043 of NC_069500.1, forward strand.
CAGCTGCTTGATAAATACTGACTGCAGGTTCTCTTGTGTCTGATGACCACTGCTTGATAAATACTGATTGCTGGTTCTCTTGTGTCTTCTGACCGCTGCTTGATAAATACTGACTGCAGGTTCTCTTGTGTCTGATGACCGCTGCTTGATAAATATTGACTGCAGGTTCTCTTGTGTCTGATGACCGCTGCTTGATAAATATTGACTGCAGGTTCTCTTGTGTCTGATGATGGCTGCTTGATAAATACTGATTGCAGGTTCTCTTGTGTCTGCTGATCGCTGCTTGATAAATACTAACTGCAGGTTCTCTTGTGTCTGATGACCTCTGCTTGATAAATACTGACTGCAGGTTCTCTTGTGTCTGAAGACAGCTGCTTGATAAATACTGACTGCAGGTTCTCTTGTATCTGATGACGGCTGCTTGATAAATATTGATTGCTGGTTCTCTTGTGTCTGATGACCGCTGCTTGATAAATACTGACTGCAGGTTCTCTTTTGTCTGATGACTGCTGCTTGATAAATATTGACTGCAGGTTCTCTTGTGTCTGATGACCGCTGCTTGATAAATACTGACTGCAGGTTCTCTTGTGTCTTTTCACAGCTGCTTGATAAATACTGACTGCAGGTTCTCTTGTGTCTGATGACAGCTGCTTGATAAATACTGACTGCAGGTTCTATTGTGTCTGATGACAGCTGCTTGATAAATACTGACTGCAGGTTCTCTTGTGTCTGATGACCGCTGCTTGATAAATACTGATTGCTGGTTCTCTTGTGTCTTCTGACCGCTGCTTGATAAATACTGACTGCAGGTTCTCTTGTGTCTGATGACCGCTGCTTGATAAATATTGACTGCAGGTTCTCTTGTGTCTGATGACCGCTGCTTGATGAATATTGACTGCAGGTTCTCTTGTGTCTGATAATGGCTGCTTGATAAATACTGATTGCAGGTTCTCTTGTGTCTGCTGATCACTGCTTGATAAATACTAACTGCAGGTTCTCTTGTGTCTGATGACCGCTGCTTGATAAATACTGACTGAAGGTTCTCTTGTGTCTGATGAAAGCTGCTTGATAAATACTGACTGCAGGTGCTCTTGTGTCTGATGACAGCTGTTTGATAAATACTGACTGCAGTTTCTCTTGTGTCTGATGACAGCTGCTTGATAAATACTGACTGCAGGTTCTCTTGTGTCTGATAACCGCTGCTTGATAAATACTGACTGCAGGTTCTCTTGTGTCTGATGAAAGCTGCTTGATAAATACGAACTGCATGTGCTCTTGTGTCTGATGACCGCTGCTTGATAAATACTGATTGCTGGTTCCCTTGTGTCTGCTGACCGCTGCTTGATAAATACTGACTGCAGGTTCTCTTGTGTCTGATGACCTCTGCTTGATAAATACTGACTGCCGGTTCTCTTGTGTCTGAAGACAGCTGCTTGAAAAATACTGACTGCAGGTTCTCTTTTGTCTGATGACTACTGCTTGATAAATATTGACTGCAGGTTCTCTTGTGTCTGATGACCGCTGCTTGATAAATACTGACTGCAGGTTCTCTGGTGTCTTTTTACAGCTGCTTGATAAATACTGACTGCAGGTTCTCTTGTGTCTGATGACAGCTGCTTGATAAATACTGACTGCAGGTTCTATTGTGTCTGATGACAGCTGCTTGATAAATACTGACTGCAGGTTCTCTTGTGTCTGATGACCGCTGCTTGATAAATACTGATTGCTGGTTCTCTTGTGTCTTCTGACCGCTGCTTGATAAATACTGACTGCAGGTTCTCTTGTGTCTGATGACCGCTGCTTGATAAATACTGACTGCAGGTTCTCTTGTGTCTGATGACCGCTGCTTGATAAATACTGACTGCAGGTTCTCTTTTGTCTGATGACTACTGCTTGATAAATATTGACTGCAGGTTCTCTTGTGTCTGATGACCGCTGCTTGATAAATACTGACTGCAGGTTCTCTGGTGTCTTTTCACAGCTGCTTGATAAATACTGACTGCAGGTTCTCTTGTGTCTGATGACAGCTGCTTGATAAATACTGACTGCAGGTTCTCTTGTGTCTGATGACAGCTGCTTGATAAATACTGACTGCAGGTTCTCTTGTGTCTGATGACCGCTGCTTGATAAATACAGATTGCTGGTTCTCTTGTGTCTTCTGACAGCTGCTTGATAAATACTGACTGCAGGTTCTCTTGTGTCTGATGACCGCTGCTTGATAAATATTGACTGCAGGTTCTCTTGTGTCTGATGACCGCTGCTTGATAAATATTGACTGCAGGTTCTCTTGTGTCTGATGATGGCTGCTTGATAAATACTGATTGCAGGTTCTCTTGTGTCTGCTGATCCCTGCTTGATAAATACTAACTGCAGGTTCTCTTGTGTCTGATGACCTCTGCTTGATAAATACTGACTGCAGGTTCTCTTGTGTCTGAAGACAGCTGCTTGATAAATACTGACTGCAGGTTCTCTTGTATCTGATGACGGCTGCTTGATAAATATTGATTGCTGGTTCTCTTGTGTCTGATGACCGCTGCTTGATAAATACTGACTGCAGGTTCTCTTTTGTCTGATGACTGCTGCTTGATAAATATTGACTGCAGGTTCTCTTGTGTCTGATGACCGCTGCTTGATAAATACTGACTGCAGGTTCTCTTGTGTCTTTTCACAGCTGCTTGATAAATACTGACTGCAGGTTCTCTTGTGTCTGATGACAGCTGCTTGATAAATACTGACTGCAGGTTCTATTGTGTCTGATGACAGCTGCTTGATAAATACTGACTGCAGGTTCTCTTGTGTCTGATGACCGCTGCTTGATAAATACTGATTGCTGGTTCTCTTGTGTCTTCTGACCGCTGCTTGATAAATACTGACTTCAGGTTCTCTTGTGTCTGATGACCGCTGCTTGATAAATATTGACTGCAGGTTCTCTTGTGTCTGATGACCGCTGCTTGATGAATATTGACTGCAGGTTCTCTTGTGTCTGATAATGGCTGCTTGATAAATACTGATTGCAGGTTCTCTTGTGTCTGCTGATCACTGCTTGATAAATACTAACTGCAGGTTCTCTTGTGTCTGATGACCGCTGCTTGATACATACTGACTGAAGGTTCTCTTGTGTCTGATGAAAGCTGCTTGATAAATACTGACTGCAGGTGCTCTTGTGTCTGATGACAGCTGTTTGATAAATACTGACTGCAGTTTCTCTTGTGTCTGATGACAGCTGCTTGATAAATACTGACTGCAGGTTCTCTTGTGTCTGATGAAAGCTGCTTGATAAATACGAACTGCATGTGCTCTTGTGTCTGATGACCGCTGCTTGATAAATACTGATTGCTGGTTCTCTTGTGTCTGATGACCACTGCTTGATAAATACTGACTGCAGGTTCTCTTGTGTCTGATGACAGCTGCTTGATAAATACTGACTGCAGGTTCTCTTGTGTCTGATGTCCGCTGCTTGATAAATACTGACTGCAGGTTCTCTTGTGTCTGATGACCGCTGCTTGATAAATACTGACTGTAGGTTCTCAAGTGTCTAATGACCGCTGCTTGATAAATACTGACTGCACGTTCTCTTGTGTCTGATCACAGCTGCTTGATAAATACTGACTGCAGGTTCTCTTGTGTCTGATGACAGCTGCTTTATAAATACTGACTGCAGGTTCTATTGTGTCTAATGACCGCTGCTTGATAAATACTGACTGCAGGTTCTCTTGTGTCTGATCACAGCTGCTTGATAAATACTGACTGCAGGTTCTCTTGTGTCTGATGACCTCTGCTTGATAAATACTGACTGCCGGTTCTCTTGTGTCTGAAGACAGCTGCTTGATAAATACTGACTGCAGGTTCTCTTTTGTCTGATGACTACTGCTTGATAAATATTGACTGCAGGTTCTCTTGTGTCTGATGACCGCTGCTTGATAAATACTGACTGCAGGTTCTCTGGTGTCTTTTCACAGCTGCTTGATAAATACTGACTGCAGGTTCTCTTGTGTCTGATGACAGCTGCTTGATAAATACTGACTGCAGGTTCTATTGTGTCTGATGACAGCTGCTTGATAAATACTGACTGCAGGTTCTCTTGTGTCTGATGACCGCTGCTTGATAAATACTGATTGCTGGTTCTCTTGTGTCTTCTGACCGCTGCTTGATAAATACTGACTGCAGGTTCTCTTGTGTCTGATGACCGCTGCTTGATAAATATTGACTGCAGGTTCTCTTGTGTCTGATGACCGCTGCTTGATAAATACTGACTGCAGGTTCTCTTTTGTCTGATGACTACTGCTTGATAAATATTGACTGCAGGTTCTCTTGTGTCTGATGACTGCTGCTTGATAAATATTGACTGCAAGTTCTCTTGTGTCTGATGACCGCTGCTTGATAAATACTGACTGCAGGTTCTCTGGTGTCTTTTCACAGCTGCTTGATAAATACTGACTGCAGGTTCTCTTGTGTCTGATGACAGCTGCTTGATAAATACTGACTGCAGGTTCTATTGTGTCTGATGACAGCTGCTTGATAAATACTGACTGCAGGTTCTCTTGTGTCTGATGACCGCTGCTTGATAAATACTGATTGCTGGTTCTCTTGTGTCTTCTGACCGCTGCTTGATAAATACTGACTGCAGGTTCTCTTGTGTCTGATGACCGCTGCTTGATAAATATTGACTGCAGGTTCTCTTGTGTCTGATGACCGCTGCTTGATAAATATTAACTGCAGGTTCTCTTGTGTCTGATAATGGCTGCTTGATAAATACTGATTGCAGGTTCTCTTGTGTCTGCTGATCACTGCTTGATAAATACTAACTGCAGGTTCTCTTGTGTCTGATGACCGCTGCTTGATACATACTGACTGAAGGTTCTCTTGTGTCTGATGAAAGCTGCTTGATAAATACTGACTGCAGGTGCTCTTGTGTCTGATGACAGCTGTTTGATAAATACTGACTGCAGTTTCTCTTGTGTCTGATGACAGCTGCTTGATAAATACTGACTGCAGGTTCTCTTGTGTCTGATGAAAGCTGCTTGATAAATACGAACTGCATGTGCTCTTGTGTCTGATGACCGCTGCTTGATAAATACTGATTGCTGGTTCTCTTGTGTCTGATGACCACTGCTTGATAAATACTGACTGCAGGTTCTCTTGTGTCTGATGACAGCTGCTTGATAAATACTGACTGCAGGTTCTCTTGTGTCTGATGACCGCTGCTTGATAAATACTGACTGCAGGTTCTCTTGTGTCTGATGACCGCTGCTTGATAAATACTGACTGTAGGTTCTCAAGTGTCTAATGACCGCTGCTTGATAAATACTGACTGCACGTTCTCTTGTGTCTGATCACAGCTGCTTGATAAATACTGACTGCAGGTTCTCTTGTGTCTGATGACAGCTGCTTTATAAATACTGACTGCAGGTTCTATTGTGTCTAATGACCGCTGCTTGATAAATACTGACTGCAGGTTCTCTTGTGTCTGATCACAGCTGCTTGATAAATACTGACTGCAGGTTCTCTTGTGTCTGATGACCTCTGCTTGATAAATACTGACTGCCGGTTCTCTTGTGTCTGAAGACAGCTGCTTGATAAATACTGACTGCAGGTTCTCTTTTGTCTGATGACTACTGCTTGATAAATATTGACTGCAGGTTCTCTTGTGTCTGATGACCGCTGCTTGATAAATACTGACTGCAGGTTCTCTGGTGTCTTTTCACAGCTGCTTGATAAATACTGACTGCAGGTTCTCTTGTGTCTGATGACAGCTGCTTGATAAATACTGACTGCAGGTTCTCTTGTGTCTGATGACAGCTGCTTGATAAATACTGACTGCAGGTTCTCTTGTGTCTGATGACCGCTGCTTGATAAATACTGATTGCTGGTTCTCTTGTGTCTTCTGACCGCTGCTTGATAAATACTGACTGCAGGTTCTCTTGTGTCTGATGACCGCTGCTTGATAAATATTGACTGCAGGTTCTCTTGTGTCTGATGACCGCTGCTTGATAAATACTGACTGCAGGTTCTCTTTTGTCTGATGACTACTGCTTGATAAATATTGACTGCAGGTTCTCTTGTGTCTGATGACTGCTGCTTGATAAATATTGACTGCAAGTTCTCTTGTGTCTGATGACCGCTGCTTGATAAATACTGACTGCAGGTTCTCTGGTGTCTTTTCACAGCTGCTTGATAAATACTGACTGCAGGTTCTCTTGTGTCTGATGACAGCTGCTTGATAAATACTGACTGCAGGTTCTATTGTGTCTGATGACAGCTGCTTGATAAATACTGACTGCAGGTTCTCTTGTGTCTGATGACCGCTGCTTGATAAATACTGATTGCTGGTTCTCTTGTGTCTTCTGACCGCTGCTTGATAAATACTGACTGCAGGTTCTCTTGTGTCTGATGACCGCTGCTTGATAAATATTGACTGCAGGTTCTCTTGTGTCTGATGACCGCTGCTTGATAAATATTAACTGCAGGTTCTCTTGTGTCTGATGATGGCTGCTTGATAAATACTGATTGCAGGTTCTCTTGTGTCTGCTGATCGCTGCTTGATAAATACTAACTGCAGGTTCTCTTGTGTCTGATGACCTCTGTGTGATAAATACTGACTGCAGGTTCTCTTGTGTCTGATGACAGCTGTTTGATAAATACTGACTGCAGTTTCTCTTGTGTCTGATGACAGCTGCTTGATAAATACTGACTGCAGGTTCTCTTGTGTCTGATGAAAGCTGCTTGATAAATACGAACTGCATGTGCTCTTGTGTCTGATGACCGCTGCTTGATAAATACTGATTGCTGGTTCTCTTGTGTCTGATGACCACTGCTTGATAAATACTGACTGCAGGTTCTCTTGTGTCTGATGACAGCTGCTTGATAAATACTGACTGCAGGTTCTCTTGTGTCTGATGACCGCTGCTTGATAAATACTGACTGCAGGTTCTCTTGTGTCTGATGACCGCTGCTTGATAAATACTGACTGTAGGTTCTCAAGTGTCTAATGACCGCTGCTTGATAAATACTGACTGCACGTTCTCTTGTGTCTGATCACAGCTGCTTGATAAATACTGACTGCAGGTTCTCTTGTGTCTGATGACAGCTGCTTTATAAATACTGACTGCAGGTTCTATTGTGTCTAATGACCGCTGCTTGATAAATACTGACTGCAGGTTCTCTTGTGTCTGATCACAGCTGCTTGATAAATACTGACTGCAGGTTCTCTTGTGTCTGATGACCTCTGCTTGATAAATACTGACTGCCGGTTCTCTTGTGTCTGAAGACAGCTGCTTGATAAATACTGACTGCAGGTTCTCTTTTGTCTGATGACTACTGCTTGATAAATATTGACTGCAGGTTCTCTTGTGTCTGATGACCGCTGCTTGATAAATACTGACTGCAGGTTCTCTGGTGTCTTTTCACAGCTGCTTGATAAATACTGACTGCAGGTTCTCTTGTGTCTGATGACAGCTGCTTGATAAATACTGACTGCAGGTTCTATTGTGTCTGATGACAGCTGCTTGATAAATACTGACTGCAGGTTCTCTTGTGTCTGATGACCGCTGCTTGATAAATACTGATTGCTGGTTCTCTTGTGTCTTCTGACCGCTGCTTGATAAATACTGACTGCAGGTTCTCTTGTGTCTGATGACCGCTGCTTGATAAATATTGACTGCAGGTTCTCTTGTGTCTGATGACCGCTGCTTGATAAATACTGACTGCAGGTTCTCTTTTGTCTGATGACTACTGCTTGATAAATATTGACTGCAGGTTCTCTTGTGTCTGATGACTGCTGCTTGATAAATATTGACTGCAAGTTCTCTTGTGTCTGATGACCGCTGCTTGATAAATACTGACTGCAGGTTCTCTGGTGTCTTTTCACAGCTGCTTGATAAATACTGACTGCAGGTTCTCTTGTGTCTGATGACAGCTGCTTGATAAATACTGACTGCAGGTTCTATTGTGTCTGATGACCGCTGCTTGATAAATACTGACTGCAGGTTCTCTTGTGTCTGATGACCGCTGCTTGATAAATACTGATTGCTGGTTCTCTTGTGTCTTCTGACCGCTGCTTGATAAATACTGACTGCAGGTTCTCTTGTGTCTGATGACCGCTGCTTGATAAATATTGACTGCAGGTTCTCTTGTGTCTGATGACCGCTGCTTGATAAATATTAACTGCAGGTTCTCTTGTGTCTGATGATGGCTGCTTGATAAATACTGATTGCAGGTTCTCTTGTGTCTGCTGATCGCTGCTTGATAAATACTAACTGCAGGTTCTCTTGTGTCTGATGACCTCTGTGTGATAAATACTGACTGCAGGTTCTCTTGTGTCTGAAGACAGCTGCTTGATAAATACTGACTGCAGGTTCTCTTGTATCTGATGACGGCTGCTTGATAAATATTGATTGCTGGTTCTCTTGTGTCTGATGACCGCTGCTTGATAAATGCTGACTGCAGGTTCTCTTTTGTCTGATGACTGCTGCTTGATAAATATTGACTGCAGGTTCTCTTGTGTCTGATGACCGCTGCTTGATAAATACGGACTGCAGGTTCTCTTGTGTCTTTTCACAGCTGCTTGATAAATACTGATTGCTGGTTCTCTTGTGTCTTCTGACCGCTGCTTGATAAATACTGACTGCAGGTTCTCTTGTGTCTGATGACCGCTGCTTGATAAATACTGACTGCAGGTTCTCTTGTGTCTGAAGACAGCTGCTTGATAAATACTGACTGCAGGTTCTCTTGTATCTGATGACGGCTGCTTGATAAATATTGATTGCTGGTTCTCTTGTGTCTGATGACCGCTGCTTGATAAATGCTGACTGCAGGTTCTCTTTTGTCTGATGACTGCTGCTTGATAAATATTGACTGCAGGTTCTCTTGTGTCTGATGACAGCTGCTTGATAAATACTGACTGCAGGTTCTCTTGTGTCTGATGACCGCTGCTTGATAAATACTGACTGCAGGTTCTCTTTTGTCTGATGACTACTGCTTGATAAATATTGACTGCAGGTTCTCTTGTGTCTGATGACTGCTGCTTGATAAATATTGACTGCAAGTTCTCTTGTGTCTGATGACCGCTGCTTGATAAATACTGACTGCAGGTTCTCTGGTGTCTTTTCACAGCTGCTTGATAAATACTGACTGCAGGTTCTCTTGTGTCTGATGACAGCTGCTTGATAAATACTGACTGCAGGTTCTATTGTGTCTGATGACAGCTGCTTGATAAATACTGACTGCAGGTTCTCTTGTGTCTGATGACCGCTGCTTGATAAATACTGATTGCTGGTTCTCTTGTGTCTTCTGACCGCTGCTTGATAAATACTGACTGCAGGTTCTCTTGTGTCTGATGACCGCTGCTTGATAAATATTGACTGCAGGTTCTCTTGTGTCTGATGACCGCTGCTTGATAAATATTAACTGCAGGTTCTCTTGTGTCTGATGATGGCTGCTTGATAAATACTGATTGCAGGTTCTCTTGTGTCTGCTGATCGCTGCTTGATAAATACTAACTGCAGGTTCTCTTGTGTCTGATGACCTCTGTGTGATAAATACTGACTGCAGGTTCTCTTGTGTCTGAAGACAGCTGCTTGATAAATACTGACTGCAGGTTCTCTTGTATCTGATGACGGCTGCTTGATAAATATTGATTGCTGGTTCTCTTGTGTCTGATGACCGCTGCTTGATAAATGCTGACTGCAGGTTCTCTTTTGTCTGATGACTGCTGCTTGATAAATATTGACTGCAGGTTCTCTTGTGTCTGATGACCGCTGCTTGATAAATACGGACTGCAGGTTCTCTTGTGTCTTTTCACAGCTGCTTGATAAATACTGATTGCTGGTTCTCTTGTGTCTTCTGACCGCTGCTTGATAAATACTGACTGCAGGTTCTCTTGTGTCTGATGACCGCTGCTTGATAAATACTGACTGCAGGTTCTCTTGTGTCTGAAGACAGCTGCTTGATAAATACTGACTGCAGGTTCTCTTGTATCTGATGACGGCTGCTTGATAAATATTGATTGCTGGTTCTCTTGTGTCTGATGACCGCTGCTTGATAAATGCTGACTGCAGGTTCTCTTTTGTCTGATGACTGCTGCTTGATAAATATTGACTGCAGGTTCTCTTGTGTCTGATGACAGCTGCTTGATAAATACTGACTGCAGGTTCTATTGTGTCTGATGACCGCTGCTTGATAAATACTGACTGCAGGTTCTCTTGTGTCTGATGACCGCTGCTTGATAAATACTGATTGCTGGTTCTCTTGTGTCTTCTGACCGCTGCTTGATAAATACTGACTGCAGGTTCTCTTGTGTCTGATGACCGCTGCTTGATAAATATTGACTGCAGGTTCTCTTGTGTCTGATGACCGCTGCTTGATAAATATTGACTGCAGGTTCTCTTGTGTCTGATAATGGCTGCTTGATAAATACTGATTGCAGGTTCTCTTGTGTCTGCTGATCACTGCTTGATAAATACTAACTGCAGGTTCTCTTGTGTCTGATGACCGCTGCTTGATAAATACTGACTGCAGGTTCTCTTGTGTCTGATGAAAGCTGCTTGATAAATACTGACTGCAGGTGCTCTTGTGTCTGATGACAGCTGTTTGATAAATACTGACTGCAGGTTCTCTTGTGTCTGATGACAGCTGCTTGATAAATACTGACTGCAGGTTCTCTTGTGTCTGATGAAAGCTGCTTGATAAATACGAACTGCATGTGCTCTTGTGTCTGATGACCGCTGCTTGATAAATACTGATTGCTGGTTCTCTTGTTTCTGATGACCACTGCTTGATAAATACTGACTGCAGGTTCTCTTGTGTCTAATGACAGCTGCTTGATAAATACTGACTGCAGGTTCTCTTGTGTCTGATGACCGCTGCTTGATAAATACTGACTGCAGGTTCTCTTGTGTCTGATGACCACTGCTTGATAAATACTGACTGTAGGTTCTCAAGTGTCTAATGACCGCTGCTTGATAAATACTGACTGCAGGTTCTCTTGTGTCTGATCACAGCTGCTTGATAAATACTGACTGCAGGTTCTCTTGTGTCTGATGACAGCTGCTTTATAAATACTGACTGCAGGTTCTATTGTGTCTAATGGCCGCTGCTTGATAAATACTGACTGCAGGTTCTCTTGTGTCTGATCACAGCTGCTTGATAAATACTGACTGCAGGTTCTCTTGTGTCTGATGACAACTGCTTGATAAATACTGACTGCAGGTTCTCTTGTTTCTAATTACCGCTGCTTGATAAATACTGACTGCAGGTTCTCTTGTGTCTGATGACCGCTGCTTGATAAATACTGACTGCAGGTTCTCTTGTGTCTCATGACCGCTGCTTGATAAATACTGACTGCAGGTTCTCTTGTGTCTGATGACCGCTGCTTGATAAATACTGATTGCAGGTTCTCTTGTGTCTGCTAACCGCTGCTTGATAAATACTGACTGCAGGTTCTCTTGTGTCTGATGACCACTGCTTGATAAATACTGACTGCAGGTTCTCTTGTGTCTGATGACAGCTGCTTGATAAATACTGACTGCAGGTTCTCTTGTGTCTGATGACAGCTGCTTGATAAATACTGACTGCAGGTTCTCTTGTGTCTGATGACCGCTGCTTGATAAATACTGACTGCAGGTTCTCTTGTGTCTGATGACCGCTGCTTGATAAATACTGACTGCAGGTTCTCTTGTGTCTGATGACCGCTGCTTGATAAATACTGACTGCAGGTTCTCAAGTGTTTAATGACCGCTGCTTGATAAATACTGACTGCAGGTTCTCTTGTGTTTGATTACCGCTGCTTGATAAATACTGACTGCAGGTTCTCGTGTGTCTGATGACCGTTGCTTGATAAATACTGACTGCAGGTTCTCTTGTGTCTGATGACCGCTGCTTGATAAATACTGACTGCAGGTTTTCGTGTGTCTGATGACCGCTGCTTAATAAATACTGACTGCAGGTTCTCTTGTCTCTGATGACAGCTGCTTGATAAGTACTGACTGCAGGTTCTCTTGTGTCTGATGACAGCTGCTTGATAAATACTGACTGCAGGTTCTCTTGTGTCTGTTGACAGCTACTTGATTAACCCCTTAATGACCACAGCACTTTTCCATTTTCTGTCCGTTTGGGACCAAGGCTATTTTTACATTTTTGCGGTGTTTGTGTTTAGCTGTAATTTTCCTCTTACTCATTTACTGTACCCACACTTATTATATACCGCTTTTCTCGCCATTAAATGGACTTTCAAAAGATACCATAATTTTCATCATATCTTATAATTTGCTATAAAAAAAAAATACAAAATATGATGAAAACATGGAAAAAAACACACTTTTTCTAACTTTGACCCCCAAAATCTGTTACACATCTACAACCAACAAAAAACACCCATGTGAAATAGTTTCTAAATTTTGTCCTGCTATTTCCAAACCACTGGTTTTTTTTTTTCAAAATTAGCGCTAGTTATATTGGAAAACTGATATCTTTCAGGAATCCCTGAATATCCCTTGATATGTATATATTTTCTTTTAGAAGACATCCCAAAGTATTGATCTAGGCCCATTTTGGTATATTTCATGCCACCATTTCACCACCAAATGCAATCAAATAAAAAAAATTGTTTACTTTTTCACAAACTTTAGGTTTCTCACTGAAATTATTTACAAACAACTTATGCAATTATGGCATAAATGGTTGTAAATGCTTCTCTGGCATCCCCTTTGTTCATAAATAGCAGACATATATGGCTTTTGCTTTGCTTTTTGGTAATTAGAAGGCTGCTAAATGCCACTGCACACCACACCTGTATTATGCCCAGCAGTGAAGGGGTTATTTAGGGAGCTTGTAGGGTTAATTTTAGCTTTAGTGTAGTGTAGTAGACAACCCAAAGTATTGATCTAGGCCCATTTTGGTAGTTTTCATGCCACCTTTTCACCGCCAAAAGCGATCAAATAAAAAATTTTTTTCACTTTTTCACAAACTTTAGGTTTCTCACTGAAATTATTTACAAACAGCTTGTGCAATTATGGCACAAATGGTTGTAAATACTTCTCTGGGATCCCCTTTGTTCAGAAATAGCAGACATATATGGCTTTGGCATTGCTTTTTGGTAATTAGAAGGCCGCTAAATGCTGCTGCGCATCACACGTGTATTATGGCTAGCAGTGAAGGGGTTAATTAGGTAGTTTGTAGGGAGCTTGCAGGGTTAAATTTAGCTTTAGTGTAGAGATCAGCCTCCCACCTGACACATCACACCCCCTGATCCCTCCCAAAAGCTCTCTTCCCTCCCCCACAATTGTCCCCGCCATCTTAAGTACTGGCAGAAAGTCTGCCAGTACCAAAAAAAAAGGTATCTTTGAATATTTATTATTTTTTGTTAGTATATTTACATATGCTGCTATGTAGGATCCCCCTTAGCCTCCAACCTCTCTGACCCCCCCCCCCCCCCAAAACAGCTCTCTAACCTGCCCCCTTTGCCTTATTGGGGGCCATCTTGGGTACTGGCAGCTGTCTGCCAGTACCCAGTTTGCAAAAAAAAAATGGGTTTTATTTATTTATTTATTTTCATTTTTTTCTGTAGTGTAGCTTTCCCTCCCCACAGACTAACCCCCCACCCCCTGACTGATCTTTTTTTAATATAATCTTTTTCTCACTTTTAACACCAATATCTCTGTATTGTAGCGGTTCCCACCTGCTCCCTCCCCGTGCACGCGCGCTCGTCTGTGCGCACCCCCGTCCATCCCCGCCCACGATCATGCCCCCCTCCACATCACAAGGGCCATCGATGGCCGTCACCCGCCTCCCACACTGGCTCCCACCCACCAATGATACCGGCCATCGATGTCCGGTGCAGAGAGGGCCACAGAGTGGCTCTCTCTGCATCGGATGGCTAAAAATGGTTATTGCAGGATGCCTCAATATCACTTCCAGCTGCTTTCCAGACCGAGGACGTGCAGGGTACGTCCTCAGGCTTTAACTGTCTCTTTTTTTTGGACGTACCCTGCACGTCCTCGGTCATTAAGGGGTTAATACTTTAATGCTTTTCAAGGCTTGCAGCAAACAATTATCACAATACAAAAAACATGAAAATGCTATGAAATAATGGTCTGGGAAGGGGTTAAAAAATATATGAGTATGTTTGTGTATGTGGGTAAATATATGTGTGTATGTGGGTAAATATATGTGTGTATGTGGGTAAATATGTGTGTATGTGGGTAAATATGTGTGTGTATGTGGGTAAATATATGTGTGTATGTGGGTAAATATATGTGTGTATGTGGGTAAATATGTGTGTATGTGGGTAAATATATGTGTGTATGTGGGTAAATATATGTGTGTATGTGGGTAAATATGTGTGTATGTGGGTAAATATATGTGTGTATGTGGGTAAATATGTGTGTATGTGGGTAAATATATGTGTGTATGTACATATCTTGATTCAGATAAAACATACAATTATAAACAACTTTCCAGATTACTTCTATTTTCCATTTTTTCATTCTCTTTTTATCCTTTGTTGAAGGTGAAGCAATGGACGGCTGGGAGCTAGGTGAACACATTTGGTGAGCAGCTAGCTCACAGTAGTGCATTGCTGAACCTGTTCCTGGGTTCCTATGCATGATTTTCAACAAAGGATACAAAGAGAGTAAAGCAAATTATATATATATATGATAATAGAAGTAAATTGGAAAGTTGTTGAAAATTGTATGCTCTATCTGAATTACGAAAAAGAAAATGTTGGGGTTTTATGTTCCTTTAAGTTTCACTAAAATAATATATTACACAACTAAATATTGAGTTAAGTTTTTGTTCAGCTTTGTCTGATGTGAATTTTACTGCATGCACCCATAGAAGTCTACTATGTAGGTAATTAATGCATCCTCACTATTTAACATGCAGATGTTAGCACACACTAGAACATCGCTCAAGCAATAAAAAATATCTTTGGACTTGGAAACGGTATGGATTGTGCTTGAGCGATATTAATGCACCATTCAGTTAACATATTTGCACTCCAATTGTTATATAGGCCTAAGTAGGAAGTTTCACAAATCAAATAGATGATTGTTACTGAATATTACTGAAATATCTCACCACTAAAGTTAAATGATCAACTCAGGTTATACATAAAAGAGTGATATTCAAAAAGAGCTGCCGAATCAAGATCAATACAGTTTGACTATAGAAATAAATAAAATCATTATCATTCTACTGGTTCTAACATATCAGACCCTCGATGTCCCAGTTTTAAAGGACCAGTAAACACAGTAGATTTGCATAATCAACAAATGCAAGATAACAAGACAATACAATAGCATCTACTCTGATGAGTAGATTTTTTTCTAACAAATTTCAAAGTTATGTACATTTCCACTCCCCCTATACCATGTGATAGCAATCAGCCAATCACAAATGCATATACGTATAGTCTGTGAATTCTTGCACATGCTCAGTAGGAGCTGGTGATTTAAAAAGTGTAAATATAAAAGAATGTGTACATTTTATTTAATGGAAGTAAATTGGAAAGTTGTTTAAAATTACATGCTGTATCTGAATCATGATAATTAAATTTTACCTGAGTGTCCCTTTAAGTGACTGCCCAGACACACCCACAGACCATCCATAGCCACTCCTATCCACACTAATCCCCACCCCTTTCACTTGCAGCCCTGCCCACAAATTACAGGTGGGTCACTGCCCACAAGCTTTTAACCTTCCACATCCTGGAAATCCTATGGCAGATGTTGGGAGGTATGAGATAAGTATTTCTGATCTACAAATAGGTTTTAGAAGAGGAGAGAAAGATTTGAAAGATATTAAATATGAAAATAATTCAAAAGTTTTGGTGCAGACCCTTAAATTCAAAATGCATCAGCATGAGAAGGGAGCTACATCAGGGTGTAATCCTAATACATGAAGGGAATTCAGCACTCTATTAGAAAAGTATACAAGCTTTATTAGCCAATTTTAATACAAAAGCCAATTTTAATACAAAAGTCAATATATATCAGGTAAAAACCAACAACACCCCCACCCCCACCCCCTCCAAACCCATAACAACCATAAAAACTATGCTACACTAACTAGCATGCACAACTATTTAAGTTCTGGCAAAGATCTGGCAAAGTCCTGGTAAACAACCCCTGATAGGTAGACAATCAGCAGCCACAGAACTCACTGTAATAGAGTGAGACAGAAAGGTATTGAGTTATATCATGAAAATATCTTATTGAGGCAGGTATCACACTATTTTACATGCTTTGAATAGGGATGGGCGAATGTTTCGCAACATTCTAAAAAATGGCACGAATTTTAACACATTAGTTCATTCGAATCATAACATTCTAACATTCGATTTTCGAATGTTCGGTTTAAAAATTTTATGAATACATTCGAAAATATTCTTTTAGAAAAATTTGAATTTAGATTGTAATAGTATTTCTAATGCTTTCTTTAAATGTAATATTTGAATTATGCAATATTCTATATAGAAAACATTCAACTAGCAGGTACGCTCAGCACTTTTACGGCCCAGCGTACCTGGTTTTCAAACCGCCGCCCTGGAGGCAGCGGATCCCATAGGAATCAATGGGAGTCTGACCATAGCGAAAGTTCATGTTCGCTGCTGCCCGACATCCTATTGATTCCTATGGGAGATGTCTGCACCTAACACCCTAACATGTACCCCGAGTCTAAACACCACTAATCTGTCCCCCCTACACTGCCGCAACGAAATAAAGTTATTACCCCCTAAACCGCCGCTCCCGGAGCCCACCGCAAGCTATAATAAACATGTTAACCCCTAAACCGCCGCTCCCTGACCCCGCCGCAACTATAATATATGTATTAACCCCTAAACCGCCGCTCCTGGACCCTGCCACAACCTATATTACATTTATTAACCCCTATTCTGTCCCCCCTACACCGTCGCCACTGTAATAAATTTATTAAACCCTAAACCTAAGTCTAACACTAACCCTAACACCCCCCTAACTTAAATATTAATTAAATAAATCTAAATAATATTTATCTTATGAACTAAATTAATCCTATTTAAAACTAAATACTTACCTTTAAAATAAACCTTAATATAGCTACAATATAAATAATAATTATATTGTAGCTATCTTAGGATTTATTTTTATTTTACTGGCAATTTTCAATTTATTTTAACTAGGTACAATAGCTATTAAATAGTTATTAACTATTTAATAGCTTACCTAGCTAAAATAAAGAGAAATTAACCTGTAAAATAAAAACTAACCTAAGTTACAATTACACCTAACACTACACTATACTTTAATAAATTATTCCTATTGAAAACTAAATACTTACCTGTAAAATAAACCCTAAGATAGCTACAATGTAATTAATAATTACATTGTAGCTATCTTAGGATTTATATTTATATTACAGGTAACTTTGTATTTATTTTAGCTAGTTAGAATAGTTATTAAATAGTTATTAACTATTTACTAACTACCTAGCTAAAAGAAATACAAAATTAGCTGTAAAATAAATCCTAACCTAAGTTACAATTAAACCTAACACTACACTGTCTTTAAATTAATTAAATAAATAAACTACAAATAACTACAATTAAATACAATTACATAAACTAACTAAAGTACAAAAAATAAAAAAAGCTAAGTTACAAAAAATAAAAAAAATAAGTTACAAACATTTAAAAAATATTACAACAATTTTAAGCTACTTACACCTAATCTAAGCCCCCTAATAAAATAATAAAGCCCCCCAAAATAAAAAAATGCCCTACCCTATTCTAAATTAAAAAAGTTCAAAGCTCTTTTACCTTACCGGCTTACCTTACCGGCCCTTAAAAGGGCCTTTTGTGGGGCATGCCCCAAATAATTCAGCTCTTTTGCCTGTAAAAGAAAAATACAACCCCCCCCCCCCCAACATTAAAACCCACCACCCACATACCCCTAATCTAACCCAAACCCCCTTTAAAAAACCTAACACTACCCCCCTGAAGATCATCCTACCTTGAGTCGTCTTCACTCAGCCGAGCAGCGATGGAACTGAAGCTAAAATAAATACAAAGTTACCTGTAAAATAAATATAAATCCTAAAATAGCTACAATGCAATTATTAATTATATTGTAGCTATCTTAGGGTTTATTTTACAGGTAAGTATTTAGTTTTAAATAGGAATAATTTATTAAAATATAGTGTAGTGTTAGGTGTAATTGTAACTTTTAGCTAGGTAAGCTATTAAATCGTTAAAAACTATTTAATAGCTATTGTACCTAGTTAAAATAAATTGAAATTTGCCAGTAAAATAAAAATAAATCCTAAGATAGCTACAATATGATTATTATTTATATTGTAGCTATATTAGGGTTTATTTTAAAGGTAAGTATTTAGTTTTAAATAGGATTAATTTAGTTCATAAGAGAAATATTATTTAGATTTATTTAATTAATATTTAAGTTAGGGGGTGTTAGCGTTAGTGTTAGACTTAGGTTTAGGGGTTAATAATTTTATTACAGTGGCGACGGTGTAGGGGGGGCAGGATAGGGGTTAATAAATTTAATATAGGTTGCGGCGGGGTCAGGGAGCGGCGATTTAGGGGTTAAACTATTTATTTAGTTGCGGCAAGGTGCGGGATCAGCAGGATAGGGGTTAATAACTTTATTATAGAGGGCGACGGTATGGGGGGGCAGGATAGGGGTTACTAGGTATAATGTAGGTTGCGGCGGTGGGCTCCGGGAGCGGCGGTTTTAGGGGTTAATACATTTATAAGAGTTGCGGCGGGGTCTAGGAGCGGCAGTTTAGGGGTTAATAACTTTGTTTAGTTGCGGGGGGCTCCGGGGGCGCCGGTATAGGGGGTAGAACAGTGTAGTATAGTGTGGTTGCTTAGTGACAGGCTAGCAAGAAAGCTGTAAAAAAGCCGAAGAGCAGCGAGATCGGATGAGTGATAACTATCATAGTCCGCTGCTCATCGCCCCGTACTTGGTGCGCGTCTTTTTGACAGCTTTTTTGATAACTTAGGCGAATTTTTGCAGGTCCACGGCGGCGATGTGAGGCAAGCTTAGGCAGGCGTATTGGGCCGGCGAAGGCAGGAAAAGTAGACGCGTTGATAACTACCCCCCCAAGTATCAATTTACTAGATTCCCTCCCTACCACATGAACTATTGAACTTCTGAATAGTATTTGTTAAATAGAATGTTAAATTCAAAATGTGGACATTCAATATAATTATAAACATTCGAATTCGAAAAGTGACATTCGAAAACTGTAAATAACATTCGATTATAGAATTTTTTAGAATATTGGTTCTTATCAACATTTGGATTTATAATTCGAATTTCAGTAATAACATTTGTTCTACATTCGAAATTCGAAAATTTACACATTCGCCCATCCCTAGCTCTGAACAAATCTCAGAGGAGAGAGGAGTGCAGCAGGCAATGTTCAGACTAAGGGGTCGGGCTATATCACATCTCTCTGTAAAACCAGAGTTGCTGTTGTGTTCTATACATCCGACAGGAAAGAGACTTTTTAGGCTTAAGTTTTTCCACAACCTAGCAACTCCCTTCTATATGACGACAATTCTATCCTTCCTTGTGTAGATTAATTGATACTTGTTTACAAAAGACTTAATAATTTCTGTAAAGCAAGAACTGTTAACATTGACACATCTCTTCTTACATTCAATGAATATGGCAGTTATATTAGAAATTGTTCAATCTTTGCTAATAAAATGCCCAGATATAAAACTTAAAATCCCCCCAAAAAGCTGCTGATATATATTACTTACTTTGTGGAGTCTGGGGAGATATTTAAACACAAGGAACTATTTATTGATTGTGTAGAATGTTCAGTTCCTCTCTGAGATAACGATAAATCCTATGTGGAGAGTCTGTAGATATGACCCAGTCACAGACAGAGTGACTATATGTACAGGACCATCACTTGCACAGGCTTTGTGTGCACATAAACGTGCTGGGGACAGGAACTACATTGGTGATTTTCCTTTTTTGATGGGCAGTCAACTCTGTACATTGCTGGAGCATGGAACAAGAAGCTCATGTGGTCAAGAGACATTAAACTTTTTTCTTTCTTTCATGATTCAGAATACAATTTTAAACAACTTTCCAATGAAATTATATAATCTAATTTGTTTCATTGTCTTGGAATCCTTCACTGAAAAGCAGACCTAGATAGGCTCAGGATCTGCTGATTTGTGGCTGTACATATATGCCTCATGTTCTTGGCTAACCCATGTGTATTGCTGTTTCTTCAACAAAGGATACTAGGAGAATACAGCAAATTAGATAATGGTATTATATTAGAAAGTTGTTTAAAATTGTATGCTCTATATCACTGGTTTTCAAACCTGTTCTCAGGCCTCCCTAACAGGCCACATTTTGAGGATATCTGAACTGGAGCACAGGTGAATCACTAATCAGCTGATTAGTAAATGGTTATTTTACTGTTCTCATACTAGGTAATCCTGAAAAATCTGCCCTGTTATTAAAGGGACACTAAACGCAAATGTTTTCCTTCATGATTCAGATAGAGCAGCAATTTTAAGCAACTTTCTAATTTACTCCTATTATCATTTTTTTTTCTCGTTCTTTTGCTATCTTTATTTGAAATAGAAGACATTTAAGCTAAGGAGCCAGACAATTTTTGGTTCAGTACACTGTACAGCACTTGTTTATTGGTGCTGTCCAGTCATCAAGGAAAACCCAGGTTGTGAACCAGAAATGGGCTGACTTCTAAACTTACATTCTTGCTTTTCAAATAAAGATAGCAAGAGAATGAATAAAAATAAATAATAGGAGTACATTATAAAATTGCTGCTCTATCTGACTCATTTAGTGTCCCTTTAAGGCCTAAGGACAGGTTTTAAAACTAGTGCTCTATATGAATCAAGAATGAACAATTTTGGGTTTCGTGTCCCCTCGGGCATCTTAAAACAATAAGGATCTTGCAGAATGGGGGTGTTCAAGGAGCATAGCTTTGAATTTGTCTTTAACCTATATAAAGAAGTTAAATACATATTAAAAAATAATGTCCTGTAACAGGGACTTAAAATGCAGAAATAAAATTACCTAATGTGTTAGAGCATTTGATTGCATATAGCTTTCTGTTTAATGCCTAACATGGCTTAAACACATAGGTAAAGTCATCTTCAGAGCAGCATTGCATTACTGGGAGCCATCAATTACCAGCTAGCTCACAGTCGTGCATTGCTGTACCTGTACCTACCTAGGTATGCTTTTCAAGCATTTTAAGTAACTTTGAAAACAGAAGATCATTTAAAACTTTCTTAATTGCATGCGCTATCTTTCATGCCCCTTTAAAACTACATATCACACATCACATGACTCAGATGATGTATTCTGTCATTGAAACGTCTTGTGGCTTCCACTTGTATAAATTGAAGTAAATTACCTTAACGTTCAGACATACCAGCCTCAGCATTCCTCGCTTGCCCGGGGCTCTGCAATACCACAGCTATGGCCTGTCTCTTGTTGTTCATACTCTGGCTCTATTTAAAGAACAGAGGGATAAATAAGTCACCACAAATGATGTAAACCCACAGTAGCAACATCTGCTTCAGAGGCTGATAGATTTAGAGTTAGGTTGGTTTCCTTTTCAGGGGTAAACATTGGGCAGACATTTTTTCCACAAGTTGTAATAAAATACAAGGAAGATCATTGTGTTTTATATTATATCAATTTAATGAAGAGATTATAAACAATTTAAAAATAATTTACCTCCCTAGGAAATGCGCCTGTCAGAAAGGCCACTTCAACAAGCCATAGACTGCAATAGAGTGCTATAAAATATGTGCGGATATACAGGGGAAACTCAAAAAATTAGAATATCGTGCAAAAGTTCATTTATTTCACTAATGCAACTTAAAAGGTGAAACTAATATATGAGATAGACTCATTACATGCAAAGCAAGATTGTTCAAGCCGCGATTTGTCATAATTGTAATGATTATGGCTTACAGTTCATGAAAACCCCAAATCCACAATCTCAGAAAATTAGAATATTGTGAAAATGTGCAATATTCTAGGCTCAGTGTCCCACTCTAATCAGCTAATTAAGCCATAACACCCGCAAAGGGTTCCTGAGCCATTAAATGGTCTCTCAGTCTGGTTCAGTAGGAATCACAATCATGGGAAAGACTGCTGACCTGACAGTTGTGCAGAAAACCATCATTGACACCCTCCATAAGGAGGGAAAGCCTCAAAAGGTAATTGCAAAAGAAGTTGGATGTTCCCAAAGTGCTGTATCAAAGCACATTAATAGAAAGTTATGTGGAAGGGAAAAGTGTGGAAGAAAAACGTGCACAAGCAGCAGGGATGACCACAGCCTGCAGAGGATTGTCAGGAAAAGGCCATTCAAAAGTGTTGGGGACTTTCACAAGAGCCACCACACACAGACGGATCCTGGACATGGGTTTTAAATGTCGTATTCCTCTTGTGAAGCCACTCCTGAACAACAAACAACGTCAGAAGCGTCTTACCTGGGCTCAAGAAAAACAGACCTGGTCTTTTGCAAAGTGGTCCAAAGTCCTCTTTTCTGATAAGAGCAAATTTTGCATCTCATTTGGAAACCAAGGACCCAGAGTATGGAGGAAGAATGGAGAGGCACACACTGCAAGATGCTTGAAGTCCAGTGTGAAGTTTCCACAGTCTGTGTTGATTTGGGGAGCCATGTCATCTGCTGGTGTTGGTCCACTGTGCTTCATTAAGTCCAGGGTCAACGCAGCCGTCTACCAGGAGATTTTGGAGCACTTCATGCTTCCTTCTGCAGATGAGCTCTATGGGGATGCTGACTTAATTTTCCAGCAGGACTTGGCACCTGCCCACACTGCCAAAAGCACCAAAACCTGGTTCAATGACCGTGGGATTACTGTGCTTGATTGGCCAGCAAATTAGCCTGACCTGATCCCCATAGAGAATCTATGGGGCATTGCCAAGAGAAAGATGAGACATGAGACCGAACAATGCAGAAGAGCTGAAGGCTGCTATTCAAGCATCCTGGTCTTCCATAACACCTCAGCAGTGCCACAGGCTGATGGCTTCCATGCCACGCCGCATTGAGGCAGTAATTGCTGCAAAAGGGGCCCAAACCAAGTACTGAGTACATACAGTATGCATGCTTATACTTTTCAGAGGTCCGATATTATTCTATGTACAATCCTTGTTTTATTGATTGCATGTAATATACTAATTTTCTGAGATTGTGGATTTGGGGTTTTCATGAGCTGTAAGCCATAATCATTACAATTATGACAAATCATGACTTAAACTATCTTGCTTTGCATGTAATGAGTCTATCTCATATATTAGTCTCACCTTTTAAGTTGCATTAGTGAAATAAATGAACTTTTGCACAATATTCTAATTTTTCGAGTTTCACCTGTATTAGAAAATCTATGAGATTATACAAATGTGTATGCATCATGCAATATTTTAGACAAACAGACAGATAAAAAGACAAAGACACAGACAAATTAATTTATTTTCTATATAATGTGATATTTTTCTCTCTAGCTCTTCTAATTCTGCATTATTAGCGGTTTATGCAACAATGTTTACAGCAATCTTATACGTAGTAGCATGCACTGCTGCCATAATTGCTCATGCACACTCCTAAGCTCCTATCTGCCTATCTTACTCTTCAATAAAGGATGCCAAGAAAACAAAGCACAATTGATAATAGAAGTACATTGTTTGAATAAAGTTGTTTAAAATTGCGTGCTCTGTCTTAATCATTAATGTTTGCTTTTGACCTTACCATCCCTTTAAGATAAGCTAGCCTTGCTTGAGCCAGAGACCTGCTATACCGTGTACAAGACAAAACACAATATTTATGCTACTTCCCATAGTGTAGGGAGAGGCACCTATGGACAGAGAGGTTTAGCATTTTCCCGTTACATGTGCTTAAGTCATTTAAGGGTCGATCACATTCCTTTAGAAAAACGTATCTAATGTTCAACAGAAACTAAAGCTCAATACATTTATATTGAAACTAGAAGTGCATGTCTGTGTATATTGTCAGGTGCGTGTCTGTGTATATTGTCAGGTGCGTGTCTGTGTATATTATCAGGTGCATGTCTGTGTATATTGTCAGGTGTGTGTCTGTGTATATTGTCAGGTGCGTGTCTGTGTATATTGTCAGGTGCATGTCTGTGTATATTGTCAGGTGCGTGTCTGTGTATATTGTCAGGTGCGTGTCTGTGTATATTGTCATGTGCGTGTCTGTGTATATTATCAGGTGCATGTCTGTGTATATTATCAGGTGCATGTCTGTGTATATTATCAGGTGCATGTCTGTGTATATTATCAGGTGCATGTCTGTGTATACTGTCAGGTGCGCGTCTGTGTATATTGTCAGGTGCGTGTCTGTGTATATTGTCAGATGCGTGTCTGTGTATATTATCAGGTGCGTGTCTGTGTATATTGTCAGGTGCGTGTCTGTGTATATTGTCAGGTGCGTGTCTGTGTATATTGTCAGGTGCGTGTCTGTGTATATTGTCAGGTGCATGTCTGTGTATATTGTCAGGTGCATGTCTGTGTATATTGTCAGGTGCGTGTCTGTGTATATTGTCAGGTGCGTGTCTGTGTATATTATCAGGTGCATGTCTGTGTATATTGTCAGGTGCATGTCTGTGCATATTATAAGGTGCATGTCTGTGTATATTGTCAGGTGCGTGTCTGTGTATATTATCAGGTGCGTGTCTGTGTATATTATCAGGTGCATGTCTGTGTATATTGTCAGGTGCGTGTCTGTGTATATTATCAGGTGCGTGTCTGTGTATATTATAAGGTGCATGTCTGTGTATATTGTCAGGTGCGTGTCTGTGCATATTATAAGGTGCATGTCTGTGCATATTGTCAGGTGCATTTCTGTGTATATTGTCAGGTGCATGTCTGTGAATATTATCAGGTGCATGTCTGTGTATATTATCAGGTGCATGTCTGTGAATATTATCAGGTGCATGTCTGTGTATATTGTCAGGTGCATGTCTGTGAATATTATCAGGTGCATGTCTGTGAATATTATCAGGTGCATGTCTGTGTATATTGTCAGGTGCATGTCTGTGAATATTATCAGGTGCATGTCTATGTATATTATCAGGTGCATGTCTGTGTATATTATCAAGTGCATGTCTGTGTATATTGTCAGGTGCGTGTCTGTGCATATTATAAGGTGCATGTCTGTGCATATTGTCAGGTGCATTTCTGTGTATATTGTCAGGTGCATGTCTGTGAATATTATCAGGTGCATGTCTGTGTATATTATCAGGTGCATGTCTGTGAATATTATCAGGTGCATGTCTGTGTATATTGTCAGGTGCATGTCTGTGAAAATTATCAGGTGCATGTCTGTGAATATTATCAGGTGCACGTCTGTGTATATTGTCAGGTGCATGTCTGTGAATATTATCAGGTGCATGTCTATGTATATTATCAGGTGCATGTCTGTGTATATTATCAAGTGCATGTCTGTGTATATTGTCAGGTTCCTGTTTGTGTATATTATCAGGGGCATGTCTGTGTATATTGTCAGGTGTCTGTGTATATTATCAAGTGCATGTTTGTGTATAATGTCAGGTGCATGTCGGTGCATATTATCAGGTGTATGTCTGTGCATATTGTCAGGTGCATGTCTGTGTATATTGTCAGGTGCATGTCGGTGTATATTATCAAGTGCATGTCTGTGTATATTGTCAGTTGCCTGTCTGTGTATATTATCAGGTGAATGTCTGTGCATATTGTCAGGTGCATGTCTGTGCATATTATCAGGTGCATGTCTGTGTATGTTGTCAGGTGCATGTCTGTGCATATTATCAGGTGCATGTTTGTGCATATTGTCAGGTGCATGTCTGTGTATGTTGTCAGGTGCATGTCTGTGTATGTTGTCAGGTGCATGTCTGTGTATATTATTAAGAACATGTCTGTGTATATTGTCAGGTGCCTGTCTGTGTATATTGTCAGGTGTGTGTCTGTGCATATTATCAGGTACATGTCTGTGTATATTATCAGGTGCATGTCTGTGTATATTATCAGGTGCATGTCTGTGCATATTATCAGGTGCATGTCTGTGTATATTGTCAGGCGCCTGTCTGTGTATATTATCAGGTGCATGTCTGTGTATATTATCAGGTGCATGTCTGTGTATATTATCAGGTGCATGTCTGTGCATATTATCAGGTGCATGTCTGTGTATATTGTCAGGCGCCTGTCTGTGTATATTATCAGGTGCATGTCTGTGTATATTATCAGGTGCATGTCTGTGTATATTGTCAGGTGCATGTCTATGCATATTGTCCGGTGCATGTCTGTTCATATTGTCCGGTGCATGTCTGTGTATATTGTCAGGTGCATGTCTGTGTATATTATCAGGTGCATGTCTGTGCATATTATCAGGTGCATGTCTGTGTATATTGTCAGGCGCCTGTCTGTGTATATTATCAGGTGCATGTCTGTGTATATTATCAGGTGCATGTCTGTGTATATTATCAGGTGCATGTCTGTGTATATTGTCAGGTGCATGTCTATGCATATTGTCCGGTGCATGTCTGTTCATATTGTCCGGTGCATGTCTGTGTATATTGTCAGGTGCATGTCTGTGTATATTATCAGGTGCATGTCTGTGCATATTATCAGGTGCATGTCTGTGTATATTGTCAGGCGCCTGTCTGTGTATATTATCAGGTGCATGTCTGTGTATATTATCAGGTGCATGTCTGTGTATATTATCAGGTGCATGTCTGTGTATATTATCAGGTGCATGTCTGTGTATATTGTCAGGTGCATGTCTATGCATATTGTCCGGTGCATGTCTGTTCATATTGTCCGGTGCATGTCTGTGTATATTGTCAGGTGCCTGTCTATGTATATTGTCTGGTGCATGTCTGTTCATATTGTCCGGTGCATGTCTGTGTATATTGTCAGGTGTATGTCTGTGTATATTGTGCGGTGTATGTCTGTTCATATTGTCAGGTGCATGTCTGTGTTTATTATCAGGTGCATGTCTGTGTTTATTATCAGGTGCATGTCTGTGCATATTGTCAGGTGCATGTCTGTGCATATTGTCAGGTGCATGTCTGTGCATATTGTCAGGTGCATGTCTGTGAATATTATCAGGTGCATGTCTGTGTATATTATCAGGTGCATGCCTGTGTATATTATCAGGTGCATGTCTGTGCATATTATCAGGTGCATGTCTGTGTATATTGTCAGGCGCCTGTCTGTGTATATTATCAGGTGCATGTCTGTGTATATTATCAGGTGCATGTCTGTGTATATTATCAGGTGCATGTCTGTGTATATTGTCAGGTGCATGTCTATGCATATTGTCCGGTGCATGTCTGTTCATATTGTCCGGTGCATGTCTGTGTATATTGTCAGGTGCCTGTCTATGTATATTGTCCGGTGCATGTCTGTTCATATTGTCCGGTGCATGTCTGTGCATATTGTCAGGTGCATGTCTGTGCATATTGTCAGGTGCATGTCTGTGCATATTGTCAGGTGCATGTCTGTGAATATTATCAGGTGCATGTCTGTGTATATTATCAGGTGCATGCCTGTGCATATTGTCCGGTGCATGTCTGTGTATATTATCAGGTGCATGTCTGTGTACATTGTCAAGTGCATGTCTGTGTATATTATCAGGTGCATGTCTGTGTATGTTATTAGGTGCGTGTCTGTGTATATTGTCAGGTGTATGTCTGTGCATATTGTCAGGTGGATGTCTGTGTATATTATCAGGTGCATGTCTGTGTATATTATCAGGTGCATGTCTGTGTTTATTATCAGGTGCATGTCTGTGTATGTTATTAGGTGCATGTCTGTGCATATTGTCAGGTGCATGTCTGTGTATATTATCAGGTGCATGTCTGTGTATATTATCAGGTGCATGTCTGTGTATATTATCAGGTGCATGTCTGTGTATGTTATTAGGTGCATGTCTGTGCATATTGTCAGCCTGTCAGGTGCATGTCTGTGTATATTATCAGGTGCGTGTCTGTGCACATTGTTAGGTGCATGTTTGTGCATATTGTCAGGCGCATGTCTGTGTATATTGTCAGGTGCATGTCTGTGCATATTATCAGGTGGATGTCTGTGTATATTGTCAGGTGCATGTCTGTGTATATTGTCAGGTGCATGTCTGTGCATATTTTCAGGTGCATGTCTGTGTATATTATTAGGTGGATGTCTGTGTATATTGTCAGGTGCATGTCTGTGCATATTATCAGGTGGATGTCTGTGTATATTGTCAGGTGCGTGTCTGTGTATATTGTCAGGTGCGTGTCTGTGTATATTGTCAGGTGAATGTCTGTGCATATTATCAGGTGCATGTCTGTGTATATTATCAGGTGCATGTCTGTGCATATTGTCAGGTGCATGTCTGTGTATATTGTCAGGTGCATGTCTGTGCCTATTGTCAGGTGCATGTCTGTGCATATTGTCAGGTGCATGTCTGTGTATATTGTCAGGTGCATGTTTGTGTATATTGTCAGATGCATGTCTGTGTATATTATCAGGTGCATGTCTGTGCATATTGTCAGGTGCATGTCTGTGCATATTATCAGGTGCATGTCTGTGCATATTGTCATGTGCATGTCTGTGCATATTGTCAGGTGCATGTCTGTGCATATTGTCAGGTGCATGTCTGTGTATATTGTCAGGTGCATGTCTGTGCATATTGTCAGGTGCATGTCTGTGCATATTGTCAGGTGCATGTGTGTGCATATTGTCAGGTGCATGTCTGTGCATATTATCAGGTGCATGTCTGTGCATATTGTCATGTGCATGTCTGTGCATATTGTCAGGTGCATGTCTGTGCATATTGTCAGGTGCATGTCTGTGTATATTGTCAGGTGCATGTCTGTGCATATTGTCCGGTGCATGTCTGTGTATATTGTCAGGTGCATGTCTGTGTATATTGTGCGGTGTATGTCTGTTCATATTGTCAGGTGCATGTCTGTGTTTATTATCAGGTGCATGTCTGTGTTTATTATCAGGTGCATGTCTGTGCATATTGTCAGGTGCATGTCTGTGCATATTGTCAGGTGCATGTCTGTGCATATTGTCAGGTGCATGTCTGTGAATATTATCAGGTGCATGTCTGTGTATATTATCAGGTGCATGCCTGTGTATATTATCAGGTGCATGTCTGTGCATATTATCAGGTGCATGTCTGTGTATATTGTCAGGCGCCTGTCTGTGTATATTATCAGGTGCATGTCTGTGTATATTATCAGGTGCATGTCTGTGTATATTGTCAGGTGAATGTCTATGCATATTGTCCGGTGCATGTCTGTTCATATTGTCCGGTGCATGTCTGTGTATATTGTCAGGTGCCTGTCTATGTATATTGTCCGGTGCATGTCTGTTCATATTGTCCGGTGCATGTCTGTGCATATTGTCAGGTGCATGTCTGTGCATATTGTCAGGTGCATGTCTGTGCATATTGTCAGGTGCATGTCTGTGAATATTATCAGGTGCATGTCTGTGTATATTATCAGGTGCATGCCTGTGCATATTGTCCGGTGCATGTCTGTGTATATTATCAGGTGCATGTCTGTGTACATTGTCAGGTGCATGTCTGTGTATATTATCAGGTGCATGTCTGTGTATGTTATTAGGTGCGTGTCTGTGTATATTGTCAGGTGTATGTCTGTGCATATTGTCAGGTGGATGTCTGTGTATATTATCAGGTGCATGTCTGTGTATATTATCAGGTGCATGTCTGTGTATATTATCAGGTGCATGTCTGTGTATGTTATTAGGTGCATGTCTGTGCATATTGTCAGGTGCATGTCTGTGTATATTATCAGGTGCATGTCTGTGTATATTATCAGGTGCATGTCTGTGTATATTATCAGGTGCATGTCTGTGTATGTTATTAGGTGCATGTCTGTGCATATTGTCAGCCTGTCAGGTGCATGTCTGTGTATATTATCAGGTGCGTGTCTGTGCACATTGTTAGGTGCATGTTTGTGCATATTGTCAGGCGCATGTCTGTGTATATTGTCAGGTGCATGTCTGTGCATATTATCAGGTGGATGTCTGTGTATATTGTCAGGTGCATGTCTGTGTATATTGTCAGGTGCATGTCTGTGCATATTTTCAGGTGCATGTCTGTGTATATTATTAGGTGGATGTCTGTGTATATTGTCAGGTGCATGTCTGTGCATATTATCAGGTGGATGTCTGTGTATATTGTCAGGTGCGTGTCTGTGTATATTGTCAGGTGCGTGTCTGTGTATATTGTCAGGTGAATGTCTGTGCATATTATCAGGTGCATGTCTGTGTATATTATCAGGTGCATGTCTGTGCATATTGTCAGGTGCATGTCTGTGTATATTGTCAGGTGCATGTCTGTGCCTATTGTCAGGTGCATGTCTGTGCATATTGTCAGGTGCATGTCTGTGTATATTGTCAGGTGCATGTTTGTGTATATTGTCAGGTGCATGTCTGTGTATATTATCAGGTGCATGTCTGTGCATATTGTCAGGTGCATGTCTGTGCATATTATCAGGTGCATGTCTGTGCATATTGTCATGTGCATGTCTGTGCATATTGTCAGGTGCATGTCTGTGCATATTGTCAGGTGCATGTCTGTGTATATTGTCAGGTGCATGTCTGTGCATATTGTCAGGTGCATGTCTGTGCATATTGTCAGGTGCATGTCTGTGCATATTGTCAAGTGCATGTCTGTGCATATTGTCAGGTGCATGTCTGTGCATATTGTCAGGTGCATGTCTGTGCATATTGTCAAGTGCATGTCTGTGCATATTGTCAGGTGCATGTCTGTGCATATTGTCAGGTGCATGTCTGTGCATATTGTCAAGTGCATGTCTGTGCATATTGTCAAGTGCATGTCTGTGCATATTGTCAGGTGCATGTGTGTGCATATTGTCAAGTGCATGTCTGTGCATATTGTCAGGCGCATGTCTGTGCATATGCGCATGTCTGCATATTGTCAGGCGCATGTCTATGCATATTGTCAGGTGCATGTCTGTGCATATTGTCAGGCGCATGTCTGTGCATATTGTCAGGCGTATGTTTGTTCTCTCTACTCTTTCTCTTCAGCTCAGTATTTATGATGAATGGTTTAATGCAGTAGACAGGTTGAGCCAAGTGGCTACAAAGGTTGTGTATCTCATACGTCTCAGTTGTGCATAGGAGCAAAAGGAGAGTTACATGTGTTATAAATGAGAAGTGGGATCTCACACAGAAAAACAGCTGGCATGATGGAGATTGACAAAAGCCAAGTATATAAAATAAGTATGATGAAACGGCACTGAGACGCAGAGAAACGCGTTGTATTTGTGCATTTTACCAAGCCTTGTTTTCAACACTGTTTTTATTTGTATTTTTAAATATAAATATACTTTTTATATACTTGACTTTTGTCACTTTTTGGAGTCACATGCACTGGACGCAATATTGTGATTGCACCAAGAGGATCTGATTGCCTGTGTTTCGTGAGCTGGGTCACTAACATATCCCAGTCTGCTCTTTGAGCACTATCATGTGCTAAAGATTTTGTGATTATATAACCCCTAACATATTACTTTGGGAAATCTTACCAGATTTGTCTGCACTAGGAGGCACCATTTATCTTTGTTTATATTTAGAGTCTGACATTCGTTGGGAAATTAATCGAGCAGCCATCATTTAAGTGCAGTGTGCTGAGACACTGAGAGCTCTCAGCAAGCTCGTTTTGGCATATTCCATGCCATTTTACTTTGTGAGTATATGTCTATCTGATTATACTAAGAAACTACTTGATTGGATTCACCAGTGGGCGCCTTTCTTCTTCACTCTTTTGTCCTTTAGTAAAAGTTAAAAAGTTGACCTGTAGCTTTATATTTACCTTTCGCACACTGGAGAGAGCACTAACCTGCTCCTCTTCTTCACAGAACCCCACCACGTTAATAGTAGGCTTAGCACGGCCGGCTCCCAGGGCCTGCACTAAAGGACCTTCTCCTTTACAGCCGCTCTAAGCCTTCTGTTAGCGCAGCCAGGAGCGGGTTAGCACTTTAAAGAAAACATCAGTATTTTTTTTTTTTTTTTTTTTTCTTTTGTTGGTGCATTCATTCTGATATTCGGTTTGTTTTAAAACAAAACAATATCCGATTTTCATTATGAATTTACATTTGTAACACAATGAATGCACATCACTAGAAGAAACTATTACATTTATTTGAGATTTTTTGGGACACAGATCTGAGATGAAGACAGTTGCAGGGTCCTCCATCTGATCTGAGATCCCTCTTTAACGTATTATTTATTATAACAGTTGCTACAATAACTAGGCAATATTAAACAAACATTTTTTATTGAAATTTTACCCTTATAACCTATTAGTATTAGAACTTTGACTACAGGTTTCAGGTTGCATAAACCTATGTGTTTGTAGATAACAATGCATAACTATGGCCACCAGTGTTATCTATCAGAATTCTCATGCAATTTTCCTTCCATGACTTTTGTAGGATTTTTTAAACTCATAAACATTTTAATCTATTAGAACTCCCTGCAATAAGTTATAAAAGGCTTATGAAAAAGCATTTGTGCTGATTTAGCGACCCCTACCAGCAGTCTTCAGTGAAAGCCACGCCTCCCCAGGGGGTCAGCAGAGTCTATAATGGGAGCCATGGAGCAGTAAAACTACGCACTACACTATGCAAACATAATCACTCTGCTGCAAGCAGAAGCTGGCTTTGGTAAAACCTGTAACACTTTTTAAGAACTGACAGTGACAGTTGCTATAGAACTTGGCTTCCATAGCACTAACACTCATTTAATCTACAGTATGTCACAATAGTGAGTACACCCCTCACAGTTTTGTAAATATTTTATTATATCTTTTCATGTGACAACACTGAAGAAATGACACTTTGCTACAATGTAAAGTAGTGAGTGTACAGCCTGTATAACAGTGTAAATTTGCTGTCCCCTCAAAATAACTCAACACACAGACATTAATGTCTAAATCATTGGCAACAAAAGTGAGTACACTCCTAAGTGGAAATGTCCAAATTGGGCCCAAAGTGTCAATATTTTGTGTGGCCAACATTATTTTACAGCACTGCCTTAACCCTCTTGGGCATGGAGTTCACCAGTTTGCCACTGGAGTCCTCTTCCACTCCTCCTTGACGACATCACAGAGCTGGTGGATGTTAGAGACCTTGCGCTCCCCCACCTTCCTTTTGAGGATGCCCCACAGATGCTCAATAGGGTTTAGGTCTAGAGACATGCTTGGCCAGTCCATCACCTTTACCCTCAGCTTCTTTAGCAAGGCAGTGGTTGTCTTGGAGGTGTGTTAAGGTCATTATCATGTTGGAATACTGCCCTGCGGCCCAGTCTCTGAAGGGAGGGGATCATGCTCTGCTTCAGTATGTCACAGTACATGTTGGCATTCATGGTTCCCTCAATGAACTGTAGCTCCCCAGTGCCGGCAGCACTCATGCAGGCCCAGACCTTGACACTCCCACCACCATGCTTGACTGTAGTCAAGACACATTTTTGTTTGTACTCCTCATCTGGTTGCCGCCACACACGCTTGACACCATCTGAACAAAATCATTTTATCTTGGTCTCATCGGACCACAGGAAATGGTTCCAGCAATCCATGTCCTTAGTCTGCTTGTCTTCAGCAAACTGTTTGCAGGCTTTCTTGTGCGTCATCTTTAGAAGACAGCCATGCAGACCAATTTAAAGCAGTGTGCGGCGTATGGTCTGAGCACTGACTGAATGCTGGCAGCATTCATACGTCTATTTCTCAAAGACAACCTCTGGATATGATGCTGATCAAGTGCACTCAACTTCTTAGGTCGACCATGGCAAGGCCTGTTCTGAGTGGAACCTGCCCTGTGAACCGCTGTATGGTCTTGCCCACCGTGCTGCAGCTCAGTTTCAGGGTCTTGGCAATCTTCTTATAGCCTAGGCCATCTTTATGTAGAGCAACAATTCTTTTTTTCAGATCCTCAGAGAGTTCTTTGACATGAGGTGCCATGTTGAACTTCCAGTGACCAGTATGAGAGAGTGTGAGAGCGATAACACCAAATTTAACACACCTGCTCCCCATTCACACCTGAGTCCTTGTAACACTAATGAGTCACATGACACAGGGAGGGAAAATGGCTAATTGTGCCCAATTTGGACATTTCCACTTAGGGGTGTACTCACTTTAGATATTAATGACTGTGTGTTGAGTTATTTTGAGGGAACAGCAAATTTACACTACCAGGCTCATCTTCCTTACAAGTCGCTTTTCATCTGCTGCACCTCTCTGCCAATCCCTTCACTGGCTCCTCTTGCCTCTAGGATTAAACACAAAATTCTCACTCTGACTTACAAAGCCCTCAATTGCACTGCTCCCCCTTTATCTCAGACCTTGTCTCCAGATACTCTCCCTCCCGTCCCCTTCACTCTGCTCATGACCTCCTACTCTCCTCCTCTCTTGTTACCTCATCAAACTCCCATTTACAGGACTTCTCCATACTGGCTCCCATCTTGTGGAACTCTCTGCCTCGCTCCACAAGACTCTCCCCTAGTTTTGAAAGCTTCAAGTGCTCCCTAAAGACTCTACTGTTCAGAGATGCATACAACTTACACTAACCTTTCTTTATATCAGTTGCTCTCCTCCATTGCTATCCCCTGAACCCCCTTAGCATGTAAGCCTAAGAGCCATGCTGTTTGTAGATCACCTGACTACAACAGTGCGACTCTTGGCAGGGCCCTCTACCCATTTTATCACTATAATTGTTTTGTTGTACTCCGCATTTGTTTAAAGCGCTGTGGAATCTGTTAGCGCTCTACAAATAACCAATAATAATAATAATAGTTATACAGGCTGTACACTCACTACTTTACATTGTAGCAAAATGTATTTTTTTCAGTGTTGTCACATGAAAAGATATAATATAATATTTACAAAAATGTGAGGGGTGTACTCTCTTTTGTGAGATACTGTAATTCACAAATAACATGGTAGGAAGTAAATGAGGGATACCTAGTGTAAGAGATTGCGCTTTTTATTTAGCTCATGTACTTTACTTCACATCTGCTCTGTAAATGTATCAGATTTATTAATGGATCAGAATTACTGCACATTGCTCATCAACCTGTGTAGTCACAGTCATTTAAAAGAGACAGCTGAGGAGGATCATTTTAATTTACTACTGAAGGGGAGAACCTGGCCTTGAGATGGCTCATAGAAACGGGGTGGAAGCGGGACGTCGGAGCCCTGACTTGGCTCACAAACACAGCAAGTCAGTGAGAGCTGTGCATTATGAAGAAATAATAATGCTGGTGACTGGGCTAACGCAACCAGTCTTCAGTCTGCAACTGGTCCTGCCCACCAGGCAAATACCCTGTATGCCCTTTGCTGAGCCATGGATGCTCACTGTTAGTAAACTGTCATTTATTCAGGTTTGTTAGTGAGAAAAATATTATATACATAAACAATTATGTAACATTTCTGTTTATGCTACAGTTATATATAGCAGATTTTGCTTGGATAAAGAATTTGGGCTCCATGTACTATGTAGCGTAAGCAGCTTCAGAGCCCTTGCGGGGCAGGTTTGCAGATGTGAGCCTTCTTCCCACAATGTAAGGAGCAGCGGCCATCATGCTCTCTTGGGGTGACTGACAGTCCGTTCTCTCGTGCGAATGGTCGTGCAAGAGAAATGGACGGCACAACAAACTCGCTTGATCCTGTATTTCCGCTGCCCATACGCCGCAAAGCCATGCGGTTATGTTCTCAAGGCAAGATCCTTGTCTGCATGCTGGTTAGAGCATGTGGCCCTCAGTGTCATAATGCACTAGAGACCAAAACACAACATTTGTAACCTGCAAATTAAATGACTGGTTTAGACAATGTGCAGCATTATTAAAACCTAGAGTATGGATTAAACTTTTAGCCTCTTTAAGCAGCGTTGGAGAAAGCACATTTTTTACACAAGATATGTTTAATGTCCCGTTAACCATTCTAAGTACGCTATCCTATATATCAAAGTAGTAAAAAAAAATGTAAAAAATCAGTAAAATAAAATGCAACGTGAAGTTTTTTGTCTTAAGAATTTTGAAAAGTTATTAGTGAAAAATAATGACTCTCTATCTTGATTTCACAGCGGTCAGAAAGTGAACAGGGTCATGCAAACACTCTCAGTGTGATGTCTTTAGATTTCCATCCCTATTACACGGATCACTTTATGGCTAGGCCTACAGTTTGAATCCAGTCATGAAATCACAGCACGAGCTGGACGTGTATAGCTTGTAAACTTACCCGCACACAGCTGTTTATAATAAATATTTTCTTGGCAACGTAATACCTACCAGTCCTGAGGAGACTGTTAATTCCCTATCTATTAATTTAAATGCTGTTAACAAATTTCTTGCATTGAAACAGAAGTGGAAAAAAACACGACTGCGCATCAAAGTACCGTTATACGGTAGTCAACCTCTTTTCACCTTGCATGTCCAATTAGAATAACCCTAGAAGCTTAATATTAGGGGTATTATGTTGCTTCTAAAATCAGAGACCTGTGTAGTTTTCCTATATGAATATAATACAGCGTCTATTGTAGAAGGCAGACAGGTATTTGTCCGCTTGTCTACACACTCAGAAAGCCTAGGGGAGTCTTTAGGAAAACCAGCTTTAAGCATTAACCAAGGTCAGCTCTTAAGAAGAATTTGCATTATGTCAAATTACTCACTGTTTCTTGTCAACCGCACTTCATGAGGGTTGCTTTGACTATGAAATGATAGTGTTTGCTTCAACATCCAAAAAACCTTTGCAAACAATTTTCAGACATGCCACAAGGGACCCTGTTTTTTAAGAAAAGGTTTTAAAGTAATCTTCAAAGTTTTGAATCACTGTACGAAAGAATTGCTTTTGTTCAAGATGTTTACATACACAAAATGCATTTTTTTTCCCTCAGCTGTGATGTTGATTAGAAAACAAATGATCAGAAAAATTTAAATTGTATATTTTAAAAAGGATGTTCATTAAAAAAAAAAATCATGTATACAACACAATAATTATATATGTATACTGTTAAAGGGAGTTGTAACCAACATTTTTCTTTAATCATTCAGAAAGAGACTGTATTATTACTAGTACTTATAGGGGTAGATTTATCATACCCCGGGCAGACATGATCCGCTATAGCAAATCATGTCTGCCCTGCATCGCTAAATGCAGTTGTTGTACGCTGTTGACATTTATCATTGCACAAGCATTTCTGGTGAAATGCTTGTGCAATGCCACCCCTGCACATTCGTAGCCCATTGGCCGCTAGCAGGGGGTGTTAATCATCCCGATCGTATCTGATTCTTTGTCGTGTGAATGTCTGGAGCATTGTGGTAAGCAGTTTTGTATGAATGCTTTTAACAATGTTATACATTGTGCACACACTGCTGCCATATAGTGCTCTTGTCACGTGCAAACTTCAACAAAGAATACTATGATAACAAAATAAAATGTTATAATAGAAGTAAATTGGAGAGTTTTTTTTATAAAACTATATGCTCTATGTTAACCATGAAAGAAAATCTTTGGGTTTTATGTTAGATGTGTTTTTTCATTTCCGGAAATGCTTAATGTTAATAAAGGGCAATTCACTTTTCTAGATCTGTAAAAACTAAAAGGGACAGTCTATCATTTTGATTACTAATAATTAGTTAGCAGCAAAGAATCCTGCAACTGGTCACACATCTATAAACTTGTAAGAAGTACATGAAACATTTAAATATTCATCGTTTGTTAGGAGCTGAGAATGGCAGCCAAGTTCCGCCCACCAACTGAGTGTATATTTTAGTATGTTGTTTCTCCAATCACGATCGACTCTTAAATAAGTTTTCCTACTCTCACATGCTGATTTGTGCATGTGCAGTTTGAAATAGCTAACTGAAAAATATTAAACGTGCACTGCTAAACTGTCATACAAGAAAACGGCTAACTGGACAAACTATGGGCGGAGATTGGCAGCCATTTAAAGCTGCTAACAAATGATCAATATTTATTTATTTATTGTCTGGTATATAACAATAAGGAATAAGTATTGGGTCTGTACTGTCACTTTAATTATGCTGAACCAAGAGGTAACCAAGACTTAAAGGGACATTCCAGCCAAAATTAAAATGCACATGGGTGCATTTCAGTTTCGAATAGAAGCATTTTTGTAATATACATGTATTAGCAAAACTGTTTTTAGTAAAAGCTATAGCTGTTTTAAACGTGTATTTAAGTATCCTCCGTGCACCAGCATTTTAAACACAGCAGTTGCTCAGAGAGTCTCAGGTGCTTGTATCATCTGTTAATGACTCAATTTGTTAATGGCTCACATGATAGCAGCCCCACTGGTGCTCTGAGCAGCTGCAGTATTTAAAATGCTGGTGCACTGAGAATATCTAGCTATGCTTCTCATGCACGTGCAGAGAAAAATGCTCATACTAAAACAATGATAACTTTTACCAGAAGCATTTTTTGCCAATGCATGTATATTACAAATATGTAATTCATCTATGAGCATTTATATTTTGACTGGAATGTCCCTTTAAGAATCCTGGACATTGGCTGGCTTATTACTTAAGTTTGTAACTGATTCATTCTGTTCAGGTGTGTTCTATATTTAGGGATAAACAAATTACTTTTGGAATATTTTGAATTTTTCAATTATATTAGGGTTTGGTTTAATTAAATTTACTTTGTATTAATATGATAGAATTTTAAGTTATTACCCAATAATTTATTATGTATTTAACGCGTATACATATTTGACAGTAATTTATAATATAAAAAAATATCCAAAAAGTTTATTAGAAACAATATATCAATTCCACAATATCAGTGCATAATATTAATGCTTCACACTCTAAATGATGCTTCAACACAGAAATAAAAACATTAAAACTAAAGGCAAGGGTTAAAGGGACAGTCTAGCCAAACTTAAAGGGACATTGTACCCAAATGTTTTCTTTTGTAATTCAGAAAGAGCATGCAATTTTAAGCAACTTTCTAATTTATTCCTATTATCAATTTTTCTTCGTTCTCTTGCTATCATTATTTGAAAAAGAAGGCATCTAAGCTTTTTTTTGGTTTTAGTACTCTGGACAGCACTTTTTTATTGGTGGATGAATTTATCCACCAGTCAGCAAGGACAACCCAGGTTGTTCACCAAAAATGGGCCGGCATCTAAACTTACATTCTTGCATTTCAAATAAAGATACCAAGAGAATGAAAAAAATTTGATAATAGGAGTAAATTAGAAAGTTGCTTAAAATTTCATGCTCAATCTGAATCACAACAGAAAAATTGTGGGTACAGTGTCCCTTTAAACTTTCATGAATCAGATAGGGCAAGCAATTTTAAACAACTTTCCAATTTACTTTTATCATCAAATTTGGTCTGTTCTGTTGGTATTTTTTGTTGAAAGCTAAACCTAGTTAGACTCATATGCTAATTTCTAAGCCCTTGACGATTGCCTCTTATATCAGTACATTTTGACAGTTTTGCACAGCTAGACAGTGGTAGTTCATGTGTGCTATATAGATAACATTTTGCTCACTCCCATGGAGTTATTTATGAATCATCACTGATTGGCTAATAGAACCCAGATAAAGCCTACAATTGATTAGTTTTTATTGTTTGTTTTATAAACAGGTAAAGTTATTTTTATATTTGTGGAGGTGCCACTGTCAGCATTATTAGTCAGTTAAATACAGTATACCACTGAGCACAAACATTTGTTTCCTGTCTTAAAATTATTATTTCTCCTGTTAAGTGTAGTCAGTCCACGGGTCATCCATTACTTATGGAATATTTCTCTTCCTAACAGGAAACTGCAAGAGAATTACCCAGCAGAGCTTGCTATATAGCTCCTCCCCTCACCTGTCATACTCAGTCATTCTCTTGCAGCCTAACAGATAGGAAGCTGAGAGAGATCTGTGGTGTTTTTTAACTTAGTTTTATTTCTACAATAAAAAGTTTGTTATTTTTAAATGGCACCGGAGTGTGCTGTTTATTCTCAGGCAGCATTAGAAGAAGAATCTGCCTGGGTTTTTTTCTATGGCCTTAGCAGACGTAACTAAGACCCACTGGCTGTTCTCATCTGAGGAAAAGTGAGGTAACTTCAGAGAAGGGGAATAGCATGCAGGGCCCCCCTGCAACAAATAGGTATTTGCAGTAAATAATTTTCTGAGGAATGGAATTGACTGAGAAAATACTGCTGATGCCATTGTAAAGTAAGTTCAGCCTTAAATGCAGTGATAGCGACTGGTATCAGGCTGATGTGTGTGTGTGTGTGTGTGTGTGCACTGAATGTATTTTCTAAGGAATGGAATTGACTCTGAAAATACTGTAAATACTGAAATAATGTATGAGCCTTAACTGCAGTAAATGCGACTGGTAGCAGGCTTATTAATAATAATAATACATAACTTTCAAATGTATGTTTAAAACGTTTACTGGCATGTTAATCGTTTTTTGTGAGGTACTTGGTGATAAAACTTATTGGGGCTTGATTTTTACCACATGGCCATTTTTGTTTTCTGCATAGTAACAGTTTCTGAGCTTCCCCACTGTTGTAATATGAGTGGGAGGGGCCTATTTTAGCGCTTTTTTGCGCAGTAAAAATTCAGTCACAATCTGTCTACTTCATCCTCCATGATCCAGATCGTCTCTAGAGAGCTCAGGGGTCTTCAAAATCCATTTTGAGGGAGGTAATCAGTCACAGTAGTCCTGTGACAGTGTATTTGACTGTGAGAAAAACGTTAATTATATAATTGTTATCCGTTTTTGGGTAGTAAGGGGTTAATCATCCATTTGCTGGTGGGTGCAATCCTTTGCTAACTTAATACATTTACTGTGAAAATTTGGTTGCTATAACTATTTTTGTTCATTGTTATTTCAACTGTGTCAGTTTTTCTGTGCTTCTTAAAGGCACAGTAACGTTTTTTATATTGCTTGAAAAGTATTTCCAAGCTTGCTAGTCTCATTGCTAGTTTGTTTAAACATGTCTGACTTAGATGAATCTCTTTGTTCACTATGTTTAAAGGCCAATGTGGAGCCCAATAGAAATTTGTGTACCAATTGCATTGATGCTACTTTGAATAAAAGTCAATCTTTACATGTAAAGAAATTATCACCAGACGACGAGGGGGAAGTTATGCCGACTAACTCTCCTCACGTGTCAGTACCTGCGCCTCCCGCTCAGGAGGTGCGTGATTTTGTGGCGCCAAGTACATCAGGGAGGCCCTTACAAATCACTTTGCAAGACATGGCTACTGTTATGACAGAAGTATTATCTAACTTGCCAGATTTAAGAGGCAAGCGCGATAGCTCTGGGTTAAGGATAGAGCGCGCAGATGAGATGAGAGCCATGTCAGATACTGCGTCACAGTTTGCAGAACGTGAGGACGGAGAGCTTCATTCTGTGGGTGACGGATCTGATCCAGGGAGACTGGATTCAGAGATTTCCAATTTTAAATTTAAGCTAGAGAACCTCCGCACATTGCTAGGGGAGGTATTAGCGGCTCTGAATGATTGTAACACGGTTGCAATTCCAGAGAAATTATGTAGGTTGGATAAATACTATGCGGTGCCGGTGTGTACTGACGTATTTCCTATACCAAAAAGGCTTACAGAGATTATTAGCAAGGAGTGGGATAGACCTGGTGTGCCTTTTACCCCTCCTCCCATATTTAGGAAAATGTTTCCTATTGACGCCACCACACGAGACTTATGGCAGACGGTCCCTAAGGTGGAGGGAGCAGTTTCTACTTTAGCTAAGCGTACCACTATCCCGGTGGAGGATAGTTGTGCCTTTTCAGATCCAATGGATAAAAAATTAGAGGGTTACCTTAAGAAAATGTTTGTTCAACAAGGTTTTATTTTACAGCCCCTTGCATGCATTGCGCCTGTCACTGCTGCGGCAGCATTCTGGTTTGAGTCTCTGGAAGAGGCCATTCGCTCAGCTCCATTGGATGAAATAATGAACAAGCTTAAAACACTTAAGCTAGCTAACGCATTTGTTTCTGATACCGTTGTGCATTTAAACAAACTTACGGCTAAGAACTCCGGATTCGCCATCCAAGCGCGCAGAGCGCTATGGCTTAAATCCTGGTCAGCTGACGTGACTTCTAAATCTAAATTGCTTAATATTCCTTTCAAAGGGCAGACCTTATTCGGGCCCGGCTTGAAAGAAATTATTGCTGACATTACGGGAGGTAAGGGCCATGCTCTACCTCAGGACAGGGCCAAATCAAAGGCCAAACAGTCTAATTTTCGTGCCTTTCGTAACTTCAAGGCAGGAGCAGCATCAACTTCCTCCGCTCCAAAACAGGAAGGAGCTGTTGCTCGTTACAGGCAGGGCTGGAAAGTTAACCAGTCCTGGAACAGGGGCAAGCAGGCCAAGAAACCTGCTGCTGCCCCCAAGACAGCATGAAGAGAGGGCCCCCTATCCGGAAACGGATCTAGTGGGGGGCAGACTTTCTCTCTTCGCCCAGGCTTGGGCAAGAGATGTCCAGGATCCCTGGGCGTTGGAGATCATATCCCAGGGATATCTCCTGGACTTCAAGACTTCTCCTCCACGGGGGAGATTTCATCTTTCAAGGTTATCAGCAAACCAAACAAAGAAAGAGGCGTTTCTACACTGTGTACAAGACCTCTTACTAATGGGGGTAGTCCACCCAGTTCCGCGGACGGAACACGGGCAGGGATTCTATTCAAATCTATTTGTGGTTCCCAAAAAAGAGGGAACCTTCAGACCAATCTTGGACTTAAAAATCCTAAACAAATTTCTAAGAGTTCCATCATTCAAAATGGAGACTATTCGAACCATCCTTCCCATGATCCAAGAGGGTCAGTACATGACCACGGTGGACCTAAAGGATGCCTACCTTCACATACCGATTCACAAGGACCATTACCGGTATTTGAGATTTGCCTTCCTAGACAGGCATTACCAGTTTGTAGCTCTTCCCTTCGGATTAGCTACGGCTCCAAGAATCTTTACAAAAATTCTAGGATCACTTCTGGCGGTACTAAGACCGCGAGGCATAGCGGTGACTCCGTACCTAGACGACATTCTGATACAAGCGTCAAGTTTTCAAACTGCCAAGTCTCATACAGAGATAGTTCTGGCATTTCTGAGGTCGCATGGGTGGAAGGTGAACGTGGAAAAGAGTTCTCTATTACCACTTACAAGAGTTCCCTTTCTAGGGACTCTTATGGATTCTGTAGAGATGAAAATTTACCTGACAGAGGCCAGGTTATTAAAACTTCTAAATGCTTGCCGTGTCCTTCACTCCATTCCACACCCGTCAGTAGCTCAGTGCATGGAAGTAATACGCTTAATGGTAGCGGCAATGGACATAGTACCATTTGCGCGCCTGCATCTCAGACCGCTGCAATTGTGCATGCTAAATCAGTGGAACGGGGATTACTCAGATTTGTCCCCCCTACTAAATCTGGATCAAGAGACCAGAGATTCTCTTCTATGGTGGCTCTCTCGGCCACATCTGTCCAAGGGGATGACCTTTCGCAGGCCAGATTGGACGATTGTAACAACATACGCCAGCCTTCTAGGCTGGGGAGCAGTCTGGAATTCCCTGAAAGCTCAGGGATTATGGACTCAGGAGGAGAAACTCCTCCCAATAAATATTCTGGAGTTAAGAGCAATCTTCAATGCTCTCCTAGCTTGGCCTCAGTTAGCAACTCTGAGGTTCATCAGATTTCAGTCGGACAACATCACGACTGTGGCTTACATCAACCATCAAGGGGGAACCAGAAGTTCCCTAGCGATGTTGGAAGTCTCAAAGATAATTCGCTGGGCAGAGTCTCACTCTTGCCACCTGTCAGCGATCTACATCCCAGGCGTGGAGAACTGGGAGGCGGATTTTCTAAGTCGCCAGACTTTTCATCCGGGAGAGTGGGAACTTCATCCGGAGGTCTTTGCTCAACTGGTTCGTCGTTGGGGAAAACCAGATCTGGATCTC
The DNA here is from genome assembly GCF_027579735.1 of Bombina bombina. Classification (NCBI taxonomy): domain Eukaryota; kingdom Metazoa; phylum Chordata; class Amphibia; order Anura; family Bombinatoridae; genus Bombina; species Bombina bombina. The sequence continues at coordinate 1,406,388,043 of NC_069500.1, forward strand.
ATGGCGTCTCGTCAGAACGCCAAGCTTCCTTGTTACGGATCCAGTTCCAGGGACCCGGGAGCAGTGCTGATAGATGCTCTGACAGCCCCTTGGGTCTTCAACATGGCTTATGTGTTTCCACCATTCCCAATGCTTCCTCGTTTGATTGCCAAGATCAAACAGGAGAGAGCTTCGGTGATTCTGATAGCGCCTGCGTGGCCACGCAGGACCTGGTATGCAGACCTAGTGGACATGTCGTCCTGTCCACCGTGGTCCCACCGTGGTCTCTGCCTCTGAGACAGGACCTTCTAATTCAGGGTCCTTTCAAACATCCAAATCTAATTTCTCTGAGGCTGACTGCATGGAGATTGAACGCTTGATTCTATCAAAGCGTGGTTTCTCGGAGTCGGTTATTGATACCTTAATACAGGCTAGGAAGCCTGTTACCAGACAAATTTACCATAAAATATGGCATAAATATTTACATTGGTGCGAATCCAAGAGTTACTCATGGAGTAAGGTTAGGATTCCTAGAATATTGTCCTTTCTACAAGAGGGTTTAGAAAAGGGCTTATCTACTAGTTCGTTAAAGGGACAGATTTCTGCTCTGTCTATTCTTCTACACAAACGTTTGGCTGAAGTTCCAGACGTTTAGGCTTTCTGTCAGGCTTTAACTAGGATTAAGCCTGTGTTTAAGTCTGTTGCTCCGCCGTGGAGCTTAAACTTAGTTCTTAATGTTCTTCAAGGCGTTCCATTTGAACCCCTTCATTCCATTGATATCAAGTTGTTATCTTGGAAAGTTCTGTTTTTGATGGCTATTTCCTCGGCTCGGAGAGTCTCTGAGTTATCTGCCTTACATTGTGATTCTCCTTATCTGATTTTCCATTCAGACAAGGTAGTTCTGCGTACTAAACCTGGGTTCTTACCTAAGGTAGTTACTAACAAGAATATCAATCAAGAGATTGTTGTTCCATCTCTGTGTCCTAACCCTTCTTCAAAGAAGGAACGACTTTTGCATAATCTGGACGTAGTCCGTGCCCTGAAATTCTATTTGCAGGCAACTAAGGATTTTCGTCAAACTTCTTCCCTGTTTGTCGTTTATTCTGGACAGAGGAGAGGTCAAAAGGCTTCGACTACCTCTCTCTCTTTTTGGCTTCGTAGCATAATACGATTAGCCTATGAGACTGCTGGACAGCAGCCTCCTGAAAGGATTACAGCTCATTCTACTAGAGCTGTGGCTTCCACCTGGGCCTTTAAAAATGAGGCCTCTGTTGAACAGATTTGCAAGGCTGCGACTTGGTCTTCGCTTCACACTTTTTCAAAATTTTACAAATTTGACACTTTTGCTTCCTCGGAGGCTGTGTTTGGGAGAAAGGTACTTCAGGCAGTGGTTCCTTCTGTTTAATGTTCCTGCCTTGTCCCTCCCTTCATCCGTGTACTTTAGCTTTGGTATTGGTATTCCATAAGTAATGGATGACCCGTGGACTGACTACACTTAACAGGAGAAAACATAATTTATGCTTACCTGATAAATTCCTTTCTCCTGTAGTGTAGTCAGTCCACGGCCCGCCCTGTTTTTACGGCAGGTCTAAATTTTAATTAAACTCCAGTCACCACTGTACCCTATGGTTCCTCCTTTCTCGTATGCTTGATCGAATGACTGAGTATGACAGGTGAGGGGAGGAGCTATATAGCAAGCTCTGCTGGGTAATTCTCTTGCAGTTTCCTGTTAGGAAGAGAAATATTCCATAAGTAATGGATGACCCGTGGACTGACTACACTACAGGAGAAAGGAATTTATCAGGTAAGCATAAATTATGTTTTTCTGAAAATACATTTCTACTATTTATTGCTTTTGGTTATGTGAAATAGCTAATAAAGCAGAACCAGAGAGAAAAATAAAACAGGTATTTTATATAGAAAATACATTCTGTCTGTCTGTATCTATCTATCTATCTATCTTTCTATCTATCTATCTATCCGCATGTCTGTCTATTTTTTTCCTTTTATGAATTATGCCTACATCTTTAGATAAAATTAAGGACAGATTAGGTAAGTTTTGGTTATTTGATTCCTCCTTTTTATTTTAAAGACATAGGGCCAGATTCTAAGTTGATCTTTAAAATGCAAGTGTTCTGGAGCACTTACTGTATATCGCTGTAGTGTTGTTTATTTCAGGTTGTGCGGATACCAAAAGCCTATCTAGTGCACTGCTTAAGCTGTTCCAGTGTATTACTCTCCCTCAGCTAATACAGTTTTGCTTAATTTATTTCCTATTTCCTTTCCATGTCAGTTTAATTGTACATATTAGATTGAACACATATTTAATAGGTTCACCCACATAAGATTAAGGCACACACACACATACATATACACATACACACATACTCACACACACACACATATACACACCGACACACACATAAATACACACATATACACATGCACACACATATACACAGACACACATGCACACATACATACACACACACACACACACACATATACACAGACACACATGCACAGACACCCATGCACACACACAGACATATACACATAC
>NC_069500.1:1406791263-1406843763 GCF_027579735.1 Bombina bombina
TATGTGTGTAAGTATGTGCTGTATGTTATGTATGTATATATCTGTATGTAATGCATGTGTATGTGTGTGTGTAAGTATGTGCTGTGTGTTATGTATGTATATATCTGTATGTAATGCATGTGTGTGTGTGTGTGTAAGTATGTGCTGTGTGTTATGTATGTATATATCTGTATGTAATGCATGTGTATGTGTGTGTACATATGTGCTGTGTGTTATGTATGTATATATCTGTATGTAATGCATGTGTATGTGTGTGTACATATGTGCTGTATGTAATGCATGTGTATGTGTGTGTACATATGTGCTGTATGTTATGTATGTATATATCTGTATGTAATGCATGTGTATGTGTGTGTACATATGTGCTGTATGTTATGTATGTATATATCTGTATGTAATGCATGTGTATGTGTGTGTACATATGTGCTGTGTGTTATGTATGTATATATCTGTATGTAATGCATGTGTATGTGTGTGTACATATGTGCTGTGTGTTATGTTTGTATATATCTGTATGTAATGCATTGTAGGTGTGTGTACATATGTGCTGTGAGTATGTAGTATAATCTCTGTATGTAATGCATGTGTATGTGTGTGTGTAAGTATGTGCTGTGTGTTATGTATGTATATATCTGTATGCAATGCATGTGTATGTTGTGTAGTACATATGTGCTGTGGTGTTATGTATGTATATATCTGTATGTAATGCATGGTATGTGTGTGTGTACATATGTGCTGTATGTTATGTATGTATATATCTGTATGTAATGCATGTGTATGTGTGTGTGTGTGTGTAAGTATGTGCTGTGTGTTATGTATGTATATATCTGTATGTAATGCATGTGTATGTGTGTGTGTGTGTGTACATATGTGTTGTATGTTAATGTATGTATATATCTGTATGTAATGCATGTGTTTGTGTGTGTGTACATATGTGCTGTGTGTTCTGTATGTATATATCTGTATGTAATGCATGTGTGTGTGTGTGTACATATGTGCTGTGTGTTCTGTATGTATATATCTGTATGTAATGCATGTGTATGTGTGTGTGTACATATGTGCTGTGTGTTATGTATGTATATATCTGTATGTAATGCATGTGTATGTGTGTGTACATATGTGCTGTGTGTTATGTATGTATATATCTGTATGTAGTGCATGTGTATGTGTGTGTACATATGTGCTGTGTGTTATGTATGTATATATCTGTATGTAATGCATGTGTATGTGTGTGTACATATGTGCTGTGTGTTATGTATGTATATATCTGTATGTAATGCATGTGTATGTGTGTGTACATATGTGCTGTATGTTATGTATGTATATATCTGTATGCAATGCATGAGTATGTGTGTGTACATATGTGCTGTATGTTATGTATGTATATATCTGTATGCAATGCATGTGTATGTGTGTGTACATATGTGCTGTATGTTATGTATGTATATATCTGTATGCAATGCATGTGTATGTGTGTGTACATATGTGCTGTATGTTATGTATGTATATATCTGTATGTAATGCATGTGTATGTGTGTGTACATATGTGCTGTATGTTATGTATGTATATATCTGTATGCAATGCATGTGTATGTGTGTGTACATATGTGCTGTATGTTATGTATGTATATATCTGTATGCAATGCATGTGTATGTGTGTGTACATATGTGCTGTGTGTTATGTATGTATATATCTGTATGTAATGCATGTGTATGTGTGTGTACATATGTGCTGTATGTTATGTATGTATATATCTGTATGTAATGCATGTGTATGTGTGTGTACATATGTGCTGTATGTTATGTATGTATATATCTGTATGCAATGCATGTGTGTGTGTGTGTACATATGTGCTGTATGTTATGTATGTATATATCTGTATGCAATGCATGTGTATGTGTGTACATATGTGCTGTATGTTATGTATGTATATATCTGTATGTAATGCATGTGTATGTGTGTGTGTAAGTATGTGCTGTATGTTATGTATGTATATATCTGTATGTAATGCATGTGCATGTGTGTGTGTGTAAGTATGTGCTGTGTGTTATGTATGTATATATCTGTATGTAATACATGTGTGTGTGTGTACATATGTGCTGTATGTTATGTATGTATATATCTGTATGTAATGCATGTGTATGTGTGTGTACATATGTGCTGTATGTTATGTATGTATATATCTGTATGTAATGCATGTGTATGTGTGTGTACATATGTGCTGTATGTTATGTATGTATATATCTGTATGTAATGCATGTGTATGTGTGTGTACATAGGTGGTGTATGTTATGTATGTATATATCTGTATGTAATGCATGTGTATGTGTGTGTAAATATGTGGTGTATGTTATGTATGCATATATCTGTATGTAATGCATGTGTATGTGTGTACATATGTGCTGTGTGTTATGTATGTATATATCTGTATGTAATGCATGTGTGTGTGTGTGTAAGTATGTGCTGTGTGTTATGTATGTATATATCTGTATGTAATGCATGTGTATGTGTGTGTACATATGTGCTGTGTGTTATGTATGTATATATCTGTATGTAATGCATGTGTATGTGTGTGTGTAAGTATGTGCTGTGTGTTATGTATGTATATATCTGTATGCAATGCATGTGTATGTGTGTGTACATATGTGCTGTGTGTTATGTATGTATATATCTGTATGTAATGCATGTGTATGTGTGTGTACATATGTGCTGTATGTTATGTATGTATATATCTGTATGTAATGCATGTGTATGTGTGTGTGTGTGTGTAAGTATGTGCTGTGTGTTATGTATGTATATATCTGTATGTAATGCATGTGTATGTGTGTGTGTGTGTGTACATATGTGTTGTATGTTATGTATGTATATATCTGTATGTAATGCATGTGTATGTGTGTGTGTACATATGTGCTGTGTGTTCTGTATGTATATATCTGTATGTAATGCATGTGTGTGTGTGTGTACATATGTGCTGTGTGTTCTGTATGTATATATCTGTATGTAATGCATGTGTATGTGTGTGTGTACATATGTGCTGTGTGTTATGTATGTATATATCTGTATGTAATGCATGTGTATGTGTGTGTACATATGTGCTGTGTGTTATGTATGTATATATCTGTATGTAGTGCATGTGTATGTGTGTGTACATATGTGCTGTGTGTTATGTATGTATATATCTGTATGTAATGCATGTGTATGTGTGTGTACATATGTGCTGTGTGTTATGTATGTATATATCTGTATGTAATGCATGTGTATGTGTGTGTACATATGTGCTGTATGTTATGTATGTATATATCTGTATGCAATGCATGAGTATGTGTGTGTACATATGTGCTGTATGTTATGTATGTATATATCTGTATGCAATGCATGTGTATGTGTGTGCACATATGTGCTGTATGTTATGTATGTATATATCTGTATGCAATGCATGTGTATGTGTGTGTACATATGTGCTGTATGTTATGTATGTATATATCTGTATGTAATGCATGTGTATGTGTGTACATATGTGCTGTATGTTATGTATGTATATATCTGTATGCAATGCATGTGTATGTGTGTGTACATATGTGCTGTATGTTATGTATGTATATATCTGTATGCAATGCATGTGTATGTGTGTGTACATATGTGCTGTATGTTATGTATGTATATATCTGTATGCAATGCATGTGTATGTGTGTGTACATATGTGCTGTGTGTTATGTATGTATATATCTGTATGTAATGCATGTGTATGTGTGTGTACATATGTGCTGTATGTTATGTATGTATATATCTGTATGTAATGCATGTGTATGTGTGTGTACATATGTGCTGTATGTTATGTATGTATATATCTGTATGTAATGCATGTGTATGTGTGTGTGTAAGTATGTGCTGTATGTTATGTATGTATATATCTGTATGTAATGCATGTGCATGTGTGTGTGTGTAAGTATGTGCTGTGTGTTATGTATGTATATATCTGTATGTAATGCATGTGCATGTGTGTGTGTGTAAGTATGTGCTGTATGTTATGTATGTATATATCTGTATGTAATGCATGTGTATGTGTGTACATATGTGCTGTGTGTTATGTATGTATATATCTGTATGTAATGCATGTGTATGTGTGTGTACATATGTGCTGTATGTTATGTATGTATATATCTGTATGTAATGCATGTGTATGTGTGTGTACATATGTGCTGTATGTTATGTATGTATATATCTGTATGTAATGCATGTGTATGTGTGTGTACATATGTGCTGTATGTTATGTATGTATATATCTGTATGTAATGCATGTGTATGTGTGTGTACATATGTGCTGTATGTTATGTATGTATATATCTGTATGTAATGCATGTGTATGTGTGTGTACATATGTGCTGTGTGTTATGTATGTATATATCTGTATGTAATGCATGTGTATGTGTGTGTGTAAGTATGTGCTGTGTGTTATGTATGTATATATCTGTATGCAATGCATGTGTATGTGTGTGTACATATGTGCTGTGTGTTATGTATGTATATATCTGTATGTAATGCATGTGTATGTGTGTGTACATATGTGCTGTATGTTATGTATGTATATATCTGTATGTAATGCATGTGTATGTGTGTGTGTGTGTGTAAGTATGTGCTGTGTGTTATGTATGTATATATCTGTATGTAATGCATGTGTATGTGTGTGTGTGTGTGTACATATGTGTTGTATGTTATGTATGTATATATCTGTATGTAATGCATGTGTATGTGTGTGTGTACATATGTGCTGTGTGTTCTGTATGTATATATCTGTATGTAATGCATGTGTGTGTGTGTGTACATATGTGCTGTGTGTTCTGTATGTATATATCTGTATGTAATGCATGTGTATGTGTGTGTGTACATATGTGCTGTGTGTTATGTATGTATATATCTGTATGTAATGCATGTGTATGTGTGTGTACATATGTGCTGTGTGTTATGTATGTATATATCTGTATGTAGTGCATGTGTATGTGTGTGTACATATGTGCTGTGTGTTATGTATGTATATATCTGTATGTAATGCATGTGTATGTGTGTGTACATATGTGCTGTGTGTTATGTATGTATATATCTGTATGTAATGCATGTGTATGTGTGTGTACATATGTGCTGTATGTTATGTATGTATATATCTGTATGCAATGCATGAGTATGTGTGTGTACATATGTGCTGTATGTTATGTATGTATATATCTGTATGCAATGCATGTGTATGTGTGTGTACATATGTGCTGTATGTTATGTATGTATATATCTGTATGCAATGCATGTGTATGTGTGTGTACATATGTGCTGTATGTTATGTATGTATATATCTGTATGTAATGCATGTGTATGTGTGTGTACATATGTGCTGTATGTTATGTATGTATATATCTGTATGCAATGCATGTGTATGTGTGTGTACATATGTGCTGTATGTTATGTATGTATATATCTGTATGCAATGCATGTGTATGTGTGTGTACATATGTGCTGTGTGTTATGTATGTATATATCTGTATGTAATGCATGTGTATGTGTGTGTACATATGTGCTGTATGTTATGTATGTATATATCTGTATGTAATGCATGTGTATGTGTGTGTACATATGTGCTGTATGTTATGTATGTATATATCTGTATGCAATGCATGTGTGTGTGTGTGTACATATGTGCTGTATGTTATGTATGTATATATCTGTATGCAATGCATGTGTATGTGTGTACATATGTGCTGTATGTTATGTATGTATATATCTGTATGTAATGCATGTGTATGTGTGTGTGTAAGTATGTGCTGTATGTTATGTATGTATATATCTGTATGTAATGCATGTGCATGTGTGTGTGTGTAAGTATGTGCTGTGTGTTATGTATGTATATATCTGTATGTAATACATGTGTGTGTGTGTACATATGTGCTGTATGTTATGTATGTATATATCTGTATGTAATGCATGTGTATGTGTGTGTACATATGTGCTGTATGTTATGTATGTATATATCTGTATGTAATGCATGTGTATGTGTGTGTACATATGTGCTGTATGTTATGTATGTATATATCTGTATGTAATGCATGTGTATGTGTGTGTACATAGGTGGTGTATGTTATGTATGTATATATCTGTATGTAATGCATGTGTATGTGTGTGTACATAGGTGGTGTATGTTATGTATGCATATATCTGTATGTAATGCATGTGTATGTGTGTACATATGTGCTGTGTGTTATGTATGTATATATCTGTATGTAATGCATGTGTGTGTGTGTGTAAGTATGTGCTGTGTGTTATGTATGTATATATCTGTATGTAATGCATGTGTATGTGTGTGTACATATGTGCTGTATGTTATGTATGTATATATCTGTATGTAATGCATGTGTATGTGTGTGTACATATGTGCTGTATGTTATGTATGTATATATCTGTATGTAATGCATGTGTATGTGTGTGTACATAGGTGGTGTATGTTATGTATGTATATATCTGTATGTAATGCATGTGTATGTGTGTGTACATAGGTGGTGTATGTTATGTATGTATATATCTGTATGTAATGCATGTGTATGTGTGTGTACATAGGTGGTGTATGTTATGTATGTATATATCTGTATGTAATGCATGTGTATGTGTGTACATATGTGCTGTGTGTTATGTATGTATATATCTGTATGTAATGCATGTGTGTGTGTGTGTAAGTATGTGCTGTGTGTTATGTATGTATATATCTGTATGTAATGCATGTGTATGTGTGTGTACATATGTGCTGTATGTTATGTATGTATATATCTGTATGTAATGCATGTGTATGTGTGTGTACATATGTGCTTTATGTTATCTATGTATATACCTGTATGCAATGCGTGTGTGTGTGTACATATGTGCTGTATGGTATGTATGTATATATTTGTATGCAATGCATGTGTGTGTACATATGTGCAGTATGTTATGTATGTATATATCTGTATGTAATGCATGTGTATGTGTGTGTACATATGTGCTGTATGTTATGTATGTATATATCTGTATGTAATGCATGTGTATGTGTGTATACATACGTGCTATATGTTATGTATGTATATATCTGTATGCAATGCATGTGTATGTGTGTGTACATATGTTCTGTATGTTCTGTATGTATATATCTGTATGCAATGCATGTGTATGTGTGTGTACATATGTGCTGTGTGTTATGTATGTATATATCTGTATGCAATGCATGTGTATGTGTGTGTACATATGTGCAGTATGTTATGTATGTATATATCTGTATGTAATGCATGTGTATGTGTGTGTACATATGTGCTGTATGTTATGTATGTATATATCTGTATGTAATGCATGTGTATGTGTGTATACATACGTGCTATATGTTATGTATGTATATATCTGTATGCAATGCATGTGTATGTGTGTGTACATATGTTCTGTATGTTCTGTATGTATATATCTGTATGCAATGCATGTGTATGTGTGTGTACATATGTGCTGTATGTTATGTATGTATATATCTGTATGTAATGCATGTGTATGTGTGTGTACATATGTGCTGTATGTTATGTATGTATATATCTGTATGTAATGCATGTGTATGTGTGTGTACATATGTGCTGTATGTTATGTATGTATATATCTGTATGTAATGCATGTGTATGTGTGTGTACATATGTGCTGTGTGTTATGTATGTATATATCTGTATGTAATGCATGTGTATGTGTGTGTGTAAGTATGTGCTGTGTGTTATGTATGTATATATCTGTATGCAATGCATGTGTATGTGTGTGTACATATGTGCTGTGTGTTATGTATGTATATATCTGTATGTAATGCATGTGTATGTGTGTGTACATATGTGCTGTATGTTATGTATGTATATATCTGTATGTAATGCATGTGTATGTGTGTGTGTGTGTGTAAGTATGTGCTGTGTGTTATGTATGTATATATCTGTATGTAATGCATGTGTATGTGTGTGTGTGTGTGTACATATGTGTTGTATGTTATGTATGTATATATCTGTATGTAATGCATGTGTATGTGTGTGTGTACATATGTGCTGTGTGTTCTGTATGTATATATCTGTATGTAATGCATGTGTGTGTGTGTGTACATATGTGCTGTGTGTTCTGTATGTATATATCTGTATGTAATGCATGTGTATGTGTGTGTGTACATATGTGCTGTGTGTTATGTATGTATATATCTGTATGTAATGCATGTGTATGTGTGTGTACATATGTGCTGTGTGTTATGTATGTATATATCTGTATGTAGTGCATGTGTATGTGTGTGTACATATGTGCTGTGTGTTATGTATGTATATATCTGTATGTAATGCATGTGTATGTGTGTGTACATATGTGCTGTGTGTTATGTATGTATATATCTGTATGTAATGCATGTGTATGTGTGTGTACATATGTGCTGTATGTTATGTATGTATATATCTGTATGCAATGCATGAGTATGTGTGTGTACATATGTGCTGTATGTTATGTATGTATATATCTGTATGCAATGCATGTGTATGTGTGTGTACATATGTGCTGTATGTTATGTATGTATATATCTGTATGCAATGCATGTGTATGTGTGTGTACATATGTGCTGTATGTTATGTATGTATATATCTGTATGTAATGCATGTGTATGTGTGTGTACATATGTGCTGTATGTTATGTATGTATATATCTGTATGCAATGCATGTGTATGTGTGTGTACATATGTGCTGTATGTTATGTATGTATATATCTGTATGCAATGCATGTGTATGTGTGTGTACATATGTGCTGTGTGTTATGTATGTATATATCTGTATGTAATGCATGTGTATGTGTGTGTACATATGTGCTGTATGTTATGTATGTATATATCTGTATGTAATGCATGTGTATGTGTGTGTACATATGTGCTGTATGTTATGTATGTATATATCTGTATGCAATGCATGTGTGTGTGTGTGTACATATGTGCTGTATGTTATGTATGTATATATCTGTATGCAATGCATGTGTATGTGTGTACATATGTGCTGTATGTTATGTATGTATATATCTGTATGTAATGCATGTGTATGTGTGTGTGTAAGTATGTGCTGTATGTTATGTATGTATATATCTGTATGTAATGCATGTGCATGTGTGTGTGTGTAAGTATGTGCTGTGTGTTATGTATGTATATATCTGTATGTAATACATGTGTGTGTGTGTACATATGTGCTGTATGTTATGTATGTATATATCTGTATGTAATGCATGTGTATGTGTGTGTACATATGTGCTGTATGTTATGTATGTATATATCTGTATGTAATGCATGTGTATGTGTGTGTACATATGTGCTGTATGTTATGTATGTATATATCTGTATGTAATGCATGTGTATGTGTGTGTACATAGGTGGTGTATGTTATGTATGTATATATCTGTATGTAATGCATGTGTATGTGTGTGTACATAGGTGGTGTATGTTATGTATGCATATATCTGTATGTAATGCATGTGTATGTGTGTACATATGTGCTGTGTGTTATGTATGTATATATCTGTATGTAATGCATGTGTGTGTGTGTGTAAGTATGTGCTGTGTGTTATGTATGTATATATCTGTATGTAATGCATGTGTATGTGTGTGTACATATGTGCTGTATGTTATGTATGTATATATCTGTATGTAATGCATGTGTATGTGTGTGTACATATGTGCTGTATGTTATGTATGTATATATCTGTATGTAATGCATGTGTATGTGTGTGTACATAGGTGGTGTATGTTATGTATGTATATATCTGTATGTAATGCATGTGTATGTGTGTGTACATAGGTGGTGTATGTTATGTATGTATATATCTGTATGTAATGCATGTGTATGTGTGTGTACATAGGTGGTGTATGTTATGTATGTATATATCTGTATGTAATGCATGTGTATGTGTGTACATATGTGCTGTGTGTTATGTATGTATATATCTGTATGTAATGCATGTGTGTGTGTGTGTAAGTATGTGCTGTGTGTTATGTATGTATATATCTGTATGTAATGCATGTGTATGTGTGTGTACATATGTGCTGTATGTTATGTATGTATATATCTGTATGTAATGCATGTGTATGTGTGTGTACATATGTGCTTTATGTTATCTATGTATATACCTGTATGCAATGCGTGTGTGTGTGTACATATGTGCTGTATGGTATGTATGTATATATTTGTATGCAATGCATGTGTGTGTACATATGTGCAGTATGTTATGTATGTATATATCTGTATGTAATGCATGTGTATGTGTGTGTACATATGTGCTGTATGTTATGTATGTATATATCTGTATGTAATGCATGTGTATGTGTGTATACATACGTGCTATATGTTATGTATGTATATATCTGTATGCAATGCATGTGTATGTGTGTGTACATATGTTCTGTATGTTCTGTATGTATATATCTGTATGCAATGCATGTGTATGTGTGTGTACATATGTGCTGTGTGTTATGTATGTATATATCTGTATGCAATGCATGTGTATGTGTGTGTACATATGTGCAGTATGTTATGTATGTATATATCTGTATGTAATGCATGTGTATGTGTGTGTACATATGTGCTGTATGTTATGTATGTATATATCTGTATGTAATGCATGTGTATGTGTGTATACATACGTGCTATATGTTATGTATGTATATATCTGTATGCAATGCATGTGTATGTGTGTGTACATATGTTCTGTATGTTCTGTATGTATATATCTGTATGCAATGCATGTGTATGTGTGTGTACATATGTGCTGTGTGTTATGTATGTATATATCTGTATGCAATGCATGTGTATGTGTGTGTACATATGTGCTGTGTGTTATGTATGTATATATCTGTATGCAATGCATGTGTATGTGTGTGTACATATGTGCTGTATGTTATGTATGTATATATCTGTATGCAATGCATGTGTATGTGTGTGTACATATGTGCTGTGTGTTATGTATGTATATATCTGTATGCAATGCATGTGTATGTGTGTGTACATATGTGCTGTATGTTATGTATGTATATATCTGTATGTAATGCATGTGTATGTGTGTGTGTACATATGTGCTGTATGTTATGTATGTATATATCTGTATGCAATGCATGTGTATGTGTGTGTACATATGTGCTGTATGTTATGTATGTATATATCTGTATGTAATGCATGTGTGTGTGTGTGTACATATGTGCTGTATGTTATGTATGTAAATATCTGTATGTAATGCATGTGTATGTGTGTGTGTACATATGTGCTGTATGCTATGTATGTATATATCTGTATGTAATGCATGTGTATGTGTGTGTGTACATATGTGCTGTATGTTATGTATGTATATATCTGTATGCAATGCATGTGTATGTGTGTGTGTACATATGTGCTGTATGCTATGTATGTATATATCTGTATGTAATGCATGTGTGTGTGTGTGTACATATGTGCTGTATGTTATGTATGTAAATATCTGTATGTAATGCATGTGTATGTGTGTGTGTACATATGTGCTGTATGCTATGTATGTATATATCTGTATGTAATGCATGTGTATGTGTGTGTGTACATATGTGCTGTATGTTATGTATGTATATATCTGTATGCAATGCATGTGTATGTGTGTGTACATATGTGCTGTATGTTATGTATGTATATATCTGTATGTAATGCATGTGTATGTGTGTGTGTGTGTGTAAGTATGTGCTGTGTGTTATGTATGTATATATCTGTATGTAATGCATGTGTATGTGTGTACATATGTGCTGTGTGTTATGTATGTATATATCTGTATGCAATGCATGTGTGTGTGTGTACATATGTGCTGTATGTTATGTATGTATATATCTGTATGCAATGCATGTGTATGTGTGTGTGTACATATGTGCTGTATGTTATGTATGTATATATCTGTATGTAATGCATGTGTATGTGTGTACATATGTGCTGTATGTTATGTATGTATATATCTGTATGCAATGCATGTGTGTGTGTGTACATATGTGCTGTATGTTATGTATGTATATATCTGTATGCAATGCATGTGTATGTGTGTGTGTACATATGTGCTGTATGTTATGTATGTATATATCTGTATGTAATGCATGTGTATGTGTGTGTGTACATATGTGCTGTATGTTATGTATGTATATATCTGTATGCAATGCATGTGTATGTGTGTGTACATATGTGCTGTATGTTATGTATGTATATATCTGTATGCAATGCGTGTGTGTGTGTGTACATATGTGCTGTATGTTATGTATGTATATATCTGTATGTAATGCATGTGTGTGTGTGTGTACATATGTGCTGTATGTTATGTATGTAAATATCTGTATGTAATGCATGTGTATGTGTGTGTGTACATATGTGCTGTATGCTATGTATGTATATATCTGTATGTAATGCATGTGTATGTGTGTGTGTACATATGTGCTGTATGTTATGTATGTATATATCTGTATGCAATGCATGTGTATGTGTGTGTGTACATATGTGCTGTATGCTATGTATGTATATATCTGTATGTAATGCATGTGTGTGTGTGTGTACATATGTGCTGTATGTTATGTATGTAAATATCTGTATGTAATGCATGTGTATGTGTGTGTACATATGTGCTGTATGCTATGTATGTATATATCTGTATGTAATGCATGTGTATGTGTGTGTGTACATATGTGCTGTATGTTATGTATGTATATATCTGTATGCAATGCATGTGTATGTGTGTGTACATATGTGCTGTATGTTATGTATGTATATATCTGTATGTAATGCATGTGTATGTGTGTGTGTGTGTGTAAGTATGTGCTGTGTGTTATGTATGTATATATCTGTATGTAATGCATGTGTATGTGTGTACATATGTGCTGTGTGTTATGTATGTATATATCTGTATGCAATGCATGTGTGTGTGTGTACATATGTGCTGTATGTTATGTATGTATATATCTGTATGCAATGCATGTGTATGTGTGTGTGTACATATGTGCTGTATGTTATGTATGTATATATCTGTATGTAATGCATGTGTATGTGTGTACATATGTGCTGTATGTTATGTATGTATATATCTGTATGCAATGCATGTGTGTGTGTGTACATATGTGCTGTATGTTATGTATGTATATATCTGTATGCAATGCATGTGTATGTGTGTGTGTACATATGTGCTGTATGTTCTGTATGTATATATCTGTATGCAATGCATGTGTATGTGTGTGTGTACATATGTGCTGTATGTTATGTATGTATATATCTGTATGCAATGCATGTGTATGTGTGTGTACATATGTGCTGTATGTTATGTATGTATATATCTGTATGTAATGCATGTGTGTGTGTACATATGTGCTGTATGTTATGTATGTATATATCTGTATGCAATGCATGTGTATGTGTGTGTACATATGTGCTGTATGTTATGTATGTATATATCTGTATGCAATGCATGTGTATGTGTGTGTGTACATATGTGCTGTATGTTATGTATGTATATATCTGTATGCAATGCATGTGTATGTGTGTGTACATATGTGCTGTATGTTATGTATGTATATATCTGTATGTAATGCATGTGTGTGTGTACATATGTGCTGTATGTTATGTATGTATATATCTGTATGCAATGCATGTGTATGTGTGTGTACATATGTGCTGTATGTTATGTATGTATATATCTGTATGCAATGCATGTGTATGTGTGTGTACATATGTGCTGTATGTTATGTATATGTATATCTGTATGCAATGCATGTGTACGTGTGTGTACATACGTATGTTTACACAATCGACTTTTGGCAACTTTGTGGGGTAATTTTAATTTTATTTTTGAACGGGGCAAGAATAGGGCTAACCCAAATCTGGTTGAAATACTTATTTTCTTACATACTTGTGGAAGAAGACCCTCATAACATTCCTACCATTTTACATTTTCAAGCTAACCTTAATATCATTTATATAATGGCCTTCAAGCCTTAGTGCACATTTGGCTTAGCTCTTTATAGGGCTTTGGCAACATTCAGATTATCTAAAAGTGTGATATGATCTTATTTTTTTCTTTTTATTACACTAGGTTGTAAATGTGTTTGCACAAATGTGAATTGAGAATGCAGAAAAACGTAAACACCTTTTGCTTTTGTGAAAAAATTGTGCTTTGTCCCACGTTCCCTGGTTTTCAAAACTCTGCAGATTGCATAAACCAGCAATTTTATTTGCAGGTTACAGAGGTTGCTTGTTGGCCTCTCTAGAGAGCGCAATTTTACATAAGCAATAGATGTTAATGTCCTTTTTAACGTTCATAATTCATATAGAGTGCACAATTTAAAAAAAATATATTAATTATATTATAAAACTGAAACTATAGAAGTGTTTGCTATGTTTATACAGCTTCTGAGCATGTCTCAGTATGTTTTCATACGAAAGAGCTAAGTTTCACAAAGGATACAAAAAGAACAAGGTAAACCAGCTTGCACGTCTTCTAACAGACAAGAGTAGGCCTATTTGTCATGATTCCATTGCAAAGTTCAATAGAAGAGGATGTGACTTATGATTAAGAACTCACTGGTATTGAGAACAATGATATTAATTCTTTAGGGCTTTTTGAGCATTATATTGTAGTGTATGTTTCTCTCCAATACTGAGAAGACTTTTTTGATTGTCTCGCCAGTGCAGAGAGCTTTAGATCTACAGACCCTTATATATTTGCATGCTATACCAGAGCACCCAGCTGCCATGGTTTGGAAGAAATGACCACTCTCCTTCCAGCAGCTCTTTAGGACTTCAGAACATTTTTATTTGCTGAGGACCATCAGCCACACCACCAATCTGCCACCTCACTCTTCATCTCCACATACTTTTGCCCACTTCCCACCCTGATTGCACACCTGACACAGCATGACTCCACCCCCAGTTCACCTTTACTCCTCCCCTAGATCTGCCTGCACCAGACCCCAGCCTCCTAGTCCCCGATAGCCTCCAGTAAATGGCATCTATGTTATACTCTAATGAACACTAGATAGATATAAGCTGGCTCTGAACTCTCTGTTACACTTTCATAAGAGTAACCCCCAACTAAATTTCATATGTAATATTGGGGTAGATTACAATTCTTTAGAAAACTTTATCTTTTTTCCATACTAAATTTAACACTAAAGTTGATGGGGATTTTTAAAGATAAATAATTTGATAAGATTTTCTACGAGATTGTGATCAATTCTATTATACATTTATTTGTCATGGCTTACAAATGTAGGTGTTGTTAATTTATATCCAAAAATAAACACCTGATTCCAATGTGAAATCTATTTATGAATTGCAAAAAATGCCTTCAAGTAATATATTAAAAGAATTTAGTCATTCAGAGTCTAAATTGTATGGAAACATTTAAAGGCATCCTGTTCTTTTTATGGTGCAGCTGAATTAATATGTTCCTATGGCTTTCTCTTATTAGTATAAACGGTCACATGTGATTAAACTCCACATGTGTTTTCCAAAGTCTTTTAACTCATAATGCATGAATTGTGCTCTCTGACACACAGATGCCTCTTCTTTGACCATGTAAAGAGCATCCACCCAGGCCAGAAGTTAGTGAGAGGATGTTTCTGAAAGTCTTTATACAATGACAGGCACATTATATCAGTAGCCCGTAAAAGAAGACATATCAAAATGTTTTTCGGTTTTTTATTCATTTTTTTCTAAATAAACTAAATTTGTCTTGTCACATTAGGAAGTTTGTCCATCTTTTTTGGCCGGGCCCGGTTCAATTATCATCATCAAGTTGTATACTGTTGTCCAAGATGATAGGAACCTGGACAATGTCTGAGAGACCCAATTAACCACTAGGGATGGGCAAATGTGCTTATATTCGAATTCGAATGTTAGAACAAATGTTATTGTAGAAATTCGATTTACATAATAGAATGTTGATAAGAACGAATATTCTTAAAAATTTGATTTTCGAATGTTATTTACAGTTTTCGAATGTCACTTTCGAATTCGAATATTACATTTATAAAACACAGTATTAGACTAGAAATACTATTTTGAATTTGAATGTCACATTTGAATCGAATATCACATTTGAATTTGAATATTACATTTAAAAAACACAGTACTGTATTAGACTAGAAATACTATTTCAAATTCGAATGTGACATTCGAATATTACATTTCGAAATTGAATGACTAGATAGCTAAACATTCTATTATTCGAACGAATATTTTCGAATTTTATTGAAAAATTAGAAAACGAAAATTCGAAAATAGAATGTTAGAATGTTATATAAACATTCGAAATTCGATTCGAACGAACAAATGTATCAAAATTCGTTTTAAATTTTGAATTTTTAGAAACATTCGCCCATCCCTACTAACCACAAACACTTGCTGGGACACTGCAAGTTAAACTCAGTAACTAAGAAGGGGCTAGGAGAATTAGAGCAGAGACCAAACTTAGCAGTTGAACTCTCTCTAGCACTTTAATCATTACCTACAAAGCAATAAAACAAATAGTACTTGGTCTCGCTATTCAGATAAAAACTAACATTTGTAAGTTACTTTAATGCAGATCTCATGAGAGTTGAGGCATCTGTGATAATAAGACTATAGAGCACTGGAAATGCAGGAAGCAGAATTGATAGTGTAAGCACTAAATATATTTATTATTTAAATAAATGTATAAAAAAGGTTTAAAAGGGATATAGTATATTTCAAAATTATTGATTGGGAAGGGCTCAAAGGTGTGTATGTTTGTGTATATATTTATATGTGTGTATGTTTGTGTATATATTTATATGTGTGTATGTTTGTGTATATATTTATATGTGTGTATGTTTGTGTATATATTTATATGTGTGTATGTTTGTGTATATATTTATATGTGTGTATGTTTGTGTATATAATTATATGTGTGTATGTGTGTGTATATATTTATATGTGTGTATGTTTGTGTATATATTTATATGTGTGTATGTTTGTGTATATATTTATATGTGTGTATGTGTGTGTATATATTTATATGTGTGTATGTTTGTGTATATATTTATATGTGTGTATGTTTGTGTATATATTTATATGTGTGTATGTTTGTGTATATAATTATATGTGTGTATGTGTGTGTATATATTTATATGTGTGTATGTTTGTGTATATATTTATATGTGTGTATGTTTGTGTATATATTTATATGTGTGTATGTTTGTGTATATATTTATATGTGTGTATGTTTGTGTATATATTTATATGTGTGTATGTTTGTGTATATATTTATATGTGTGTATGTTTGTGTATATATTTATATGTGTGTATGTTTGTGTATATATTTTATGTGTGTATGTTTGTGTATATATTTATATGTGTGTATGTTTGTGTATATATTTATATGTGTGAATGTTTGTGTATATATTTATATGTGTGTATGTTTGTGTATATATTTATATGTGTGTATGTTTGTGTATATATTTATCTGTGTGTATGTTTGTGTATATATTTATATGTGTGTATGTTTGTGTATATATTTATATGTGTGTATGTGTGTGTATATATTTATATGTGTGTATGTTTGTGTATATATTTATGTGTGTATGTTTGTGTATATATTTATGTGTGTATGTTTGTGTATATATTTATATGTGTGTATGTTTGTGTATATATTTATATGTGTGTATGTTTGTGTATATATTTATATGTGTGTATGTTTGTGTATATATTTATATGTGTGTATGTTTGTGTATATATTTATATGTGTGTATGTTTGTGTATATATTTATATGTGTGTATGTTTGTGTATATATTTATATGTGTGAATGTTTGTGTATATATTTATATGTGTGTATGTTTGTGTATATATTTATATGTGTGTATGTTTGTGTATATATTTATATGTGTGTATGTTTGTGTATATATTTATATGTGTGTATGTGTGTGTATATATTTATATGTGTGTATGTTTGTGTATATATTTATATGTGTGTATGTGTGTGTATATATTTATATGTGTGTATGTTTGTGTATATATTTATATGTGTGTATGTTTGTGTATATATTTATATGTGTGTATGTTTGTGTATATATTTATGTGTGTATGTTTGTGTATATATTTATATGTGTGTATGTTTGTGTATATATTTATATGTGTGTATGTTTGTGTATATATTTATGTGTGTGTATGTTTGTGTATATATTTATATGTGTGTATGTTTGTGTATATATTTATATGTGTGTATGTTTGTGTATATATTTATATGTGTGTATGTTTGTGTATATATTTATATGTGTGTATGTGTGTGTATATATTTATATGTGTGTATGTTTGTGTATATATTTATATGTGTGTATGTTTGTGTATATATTTATGTGTGTGTATGTGTGTGTATATATTTATATGTGTGTATGTTTGTGTATATATTTATATGTGTGTATGTTTGTGTATATATTTATATGTGTGTATGTTTGTGTATATATTTATGTGTGTATGTTTGTGTATATATTTATATATGTGTGTATGTTTGTGTATATATTTATATGTGTGTATGTTTGTGTATATATTTATATGTGTGTATGTTTGTGTATATAATTATATGTGTGTATGTTTGTGTATATATTTATATGTGTGTATGTTTATACTGTGGGGCCCATTTATCAAGCCCCGTAAGGAGCTTGTGGGCCCGTGTTTCTGGTGAGTCTTCAGACTCGCCAGAAACAGCAGTTATGAAGCAGCAGTCACAAAGACCGCTGCTTCATAACCCTGTCCATCTGCTCTGAGCAGGCAGCAGTCTGACTCTGCAGGGGGCAGCGTATTGCTCTCCGCATTCAGCGAGGTCTTGCGGACCTGATCCGCACTGCCGGATCAGGTCCGCAAGACCTTTAGTAAATAGGCCTCTATATGTTTCTATGTGTTTAAATGTGTACATATGAATGTGCACACAAACATACATATAAACAACACATATATACACATGTACAGGTATATAAACTTTGGAGCCCTTTATTTTGGAGCCTGTTTTTTTTTTAATAGAAATACTTCAAATACTTTTTTCTTCCCTTAGAAGAAAATGTTCTATATATATTTATATATATATATATATATATATATATATATATATAGTACATACATAAATATAGATGTATAAATATTTAAAAGTAAAAAGAAAATTTTCTTCTAAATAAAGAACCATTGGCTAGATTACGAGTTTTGCGTTATGAGTGAAAAAGCCTCATAACGCTGCTTTTTCACTAGCGCTGCTATTACGAGTCTTGTAGGTACAGCTGTACCGCACAATTTTTTGGCCGTCAAGCAACGTAACTACCACACCTTTTAAAAGTCCTTTTTCAATGGGACTTCCATAGCGCCGGTATTACGAGTTTGCCTGTCTGGCCAAAAAGTGAGCGGTACAGTCTATAACTACAAGATCTGTACCGTAAACTGAAAGTCAGTAGTTATGGGTTTTACGTTACAAAGCTGTAGCATAAAACTCATAACTAAAGTGTTACAAAGTACACTAACACCCATAAACTACCTATTAACCCCTAAACCGAGGCCCTGCCGCATCGCAAACACTAAAATAAAATTATTAACCTCTAATCTGCGCTCCGGACATCGCCGCCACTATAATAAACATATTAACCCCTAAACCGCCGCACTCCCGCTTTGCAAACACTAGTTAAATATTATTAACCCCTAATCTGCTGTCCCTAACGTCGCCGCAACCTACATTACTGTCAGTGACGTGCACTCATAGGAGGCAAGTGAGGCACAGCCGCACCTGCCATTTGGGGCAAATTGAAATAAAAAATAAAATTTTATTTAAAAAAAAAAAAGTTAATTTTTTTTTCTTCAAACTTTATAATATTGCGCAATAGAGGCAGCTGGTTCTGCTCTCTCTCTATTGCGCAATATTTTCAATTGATTTTAAGACTAGCTGCTCTGTTGCACCACCCGGTGGTGATTGGGAGCTGCAGCGCGGCTGAAAAAACTATTAAAGAGGCATCTCTAATGAGGCCTCGTATTTTCCTGGGAGCCAATCAAGTCCGGTCATGTATTTTCTCCTGGTGATTGACAGCACCAGGAGAACGTACTGACCGGAGTTGTGTCCCTGCTGCACTGTGCATGCGCAAAGAACAAACAGTGTGGCGGGAACAACAGTGACAGAGAGACAGTCCTGCCTGTTAGTCACTGAGCAAGTGAGCACCAAACATCCAAAAAACACAGAGGAGGATCCGGATTGCAACAGCATATCAGCTGCTGCCTGCCCCTGACTGAGGAGCGGACGACAACCATTACCCTGCAAGTAAGAGACTGACTTATGTAATAATACTAATAATGGGTATGCGGCCTAAGAGGAGGTAAAAAAGAACTGTGCACTGTCATTTTTTACTCTGACCGTTAGTTACTAGTGCAGCAGGGAGCTTGCCTTAGAATTATTAACCGGACCGGTACTCATCATGTGATCATCTGATTCTGAATCAGATGATTACATGCCTGAGGACCGATCCGGTTAATAATTCTTTAAATTAGCAGGGAGCAGTGGGTGGAAAATACTGTCACTCACTGTGTGTGGCTGTGGCTGCTAGGAACTTAAGATATCGAGGAGACAGGAGAGGAACTTGGAAGTGAGTAAAGCTGGCTGCTGGTCCTTTTATGAATGAGTCTCATTCATACAAGCACCAGCAGCCAGCTTTACTAACAAGTTCCTCATTCCGTTTTTTTCTTTAAGTTGCTAAAGACTGTTCCCTCTCATTCATACAAGCACCAGCAGCCAGCTTTACTAACAAGTTCCTCATTCCGTTTTTTTCTTTAAGTTGCTAAAGACTGTTCCCTCTCATTCATACAAGCACCAGCAGCCAGCTTTACTAACAAGTTCCTCATTCCGTTTTTTCTTTAAGCTGCTAAAGACTGTTCCCTCTCATTCAAAGAAAAAATGGAATGAGGAACTTGGAAGTGAGTAAAGCTGGCTGCTGGTGCTTCTATGAATGAGAGGGAACAGTCTTTAGCAACTTAAAGAAAAAAACGGAATGAGGAACTTGGAAGTGAGTAAAGCTGGCTGCTGGTACTTGTATGAATGAGAGTTTGCAGTCTGTAGACTAGCAGCTTAAAGAAAAATATTCTTGAATTAACACTATTTATCTGCATTGATATAGGAGATTAGATGTCATCCAGGTTTGTGTGTTCCTTGTGGAATTTTAATGCTTCTTTTGCACTGCACTGTGGCATGACACAGTAAGAGATACATTAAAATAAATAAATACTTATAAGAATATGAAATCTGGGGTCTGATAAATAATAAATGATTCACTGACTCATACAGCCCATAAACATAATTTGGATTGAATCATCAATGACTTCTCTATACATTTTACAATAAAGTGACATATTTTTTTTTTGGGGCATCTAAAAAGAGGGATATTAAAAACAATGTTCCAGTGCTGAATAACATACTATTTAATTTTTATGCTTGTGGGTGTGTGACAATCCACAGAAAATTTAAGTCCACTTTCAATATCAAAATTAAAGGTACATTTTTTTTATTGTATGCCTAAAAGAACCTAGGTTCTAGGGGCTGATTGGTGGCTACATAATGCATACTTAACCTCTCTGCAGGGTTTAATAGAAAATGTTCTATTAAACCCTGCAGAGAGGTTTAACACATATTCAAATCTTTACTAAGGTATTTGTGTCTCATGCTCATCTGGAGTGGTTTAGGAGTACCAGTTCGATTATGTGTTTAACCTCTCTGGAGGGTTTAATAGAAAATCTTGCTATTTTATGTGATTGTGTTCATGTAGTCAGCCAGCAAGACCATGAAATACTATATATATATATATATATATATATATATATATATATATATATATATATATATATATATATATATATATATATATATATATATATATATATATATATATATATATATATATATTACTATATATTATTACCAAGTATTTCATGGTCTTGCTGGCTGACTACATGAATACCATCACATAAAATAGCAAGATTTCTATTAAACCCTGCAGTGAGGTTAAACACATAATCAAACCGGTACTCCTAAACCACTCCAGATGAGCAAGAGTATACTTTTGACCTTTTTTATTCCATGCTTTTCTAGAACCATATCTGTATTGGTAGGTATATAGACACTGGATTAGGTAGCTATTTTATACATAGGTATATTACGTATCCTAGCCAGTGCCTCACCAACCTCTGACCTCACTGCACGTCACTGATTACTGTTATTAACCCCTAATCAGATGCCCCCAAAATCGCCGCCAGTTAACTACACTTATTAATCACTAATCTAAGTCACTGCAACTATACTAAAGTTATTAACCCCTAAACCTAACCCTAAGTCTAACCCTAACCCTAACGTAACCCTAACCCTAACATCCACTAACTTTAACATAATTAAAATAATTCCAAATAAAAATTACAATGAATACCAAACGCCTAGATTACGAGTCTTGCGTTAGCCTTAAAAAGCAACGTTGAGAGGTCCCGACGCTGCTTTTTAGCGCCCGCTGGTATTACGAGTCTCGCAGGTACAGGTGTACCGCTCACTTTTTTTCCATGACTCGAGCATACCGCAAATCCCCTTACGTAAATTGTGTGTCCTATCTTTTCAATGGTATTTGCCTAACGCCAGTATTACGAGTCTTGGAAAAAGTGAGCGGTAGACCCTCTGCTGTCAAGACTCCTACCGCATTTAAAAGTCAGTAGTTAAGAGTTTTATGGGCTAACGCCATAACATAAAACTCTTAACTAAAGTGCTACAAAGTACACTAACACCCATAAACTACCTATTAACCCCTAAGCCGAGTCCCCCCCACCACATCGCAAACACTTAAATATATTTTTTAACTCCTAATCTGCCGACCGGACATCGCCGCCACTTCAATAAATATATTAACCCCTAAACCGCCGCATTCTCGCCTCGCAAACATTAGTTAACATTTTTTTTTCTTTAGGAAACATTAGTTATTTTTTTTTTCCCTTTAGGAATTCTTTTGTTTTTCTAATTCTATGTATATACTATTTTCAAATTAATTGTCAATCTAAGGCTATCCATTTGAACCACTTTTTCTGCACATACACAGATTTTCAGTTTTTGTTTTTATGGATGTATAACTAAAACTCGTGATATACTTTATCAAAAACTGCTAATGTATTATTTATATGTTTAGTAATGAAGCAAGTGTCTTATTAGTCAATGTCAATATTTTCACCTTTCCTCATTACCAAAGGTATGCAATTTAATGGACTGCTCCATTGGTTGTTGTTTTTCATATGTCCATCCAATCATTTGGATCCAAGATCGGTAAAAAGCTGGGACTGTCTACATTCATTATCCGTTTGCCCTGAGGAAACCCCATGACATAGTGGTCACGTGGGGGGTGAAATGCACGGGCTGCTCTGTCTTGGATCAAGCAAGTTTGTAATTAAGCTGCAACAATTGGAAACAAAGTTGGCACCTACAGCTTTCAGCAAGCCGCTTGGATACATACATGTTTGCCGTTGCATCTGTGGATTGCTTAAACAGGAACCGTGATTTGCTGCATCAGTGGGAAGGATTTCTACCCTTCTGAACACGTAACTATATGGCATTTTTTCATTTGGCACACGGTAATACTTAACCTGGACGGTATTCTTTAAAGGTATTATCTAGCTTTGGAGGAAACATCCCTAAGTTGTGCATTTTCCAATATGGAAACTTGATAAGGTTATTGAAACCTAATAAAATGAATATGCTGAAATTCCTGTGTTATGTGTAGTTACTTATTATGTCACTACAATACTTCTCCCTTCTTTAGTCTGTCCATAATTATTTTAAGGGTCTGCATTTTCAATCCTGCATTTAGGTTTTTCTAGGTTTAAATTTATGACTTAGATTATTAAATTTATAAGCCTGACTCCCCTAAAATTTTCATTATAATTTTTTTAACCCCTAATCTGCCGTCCCTAACATCGCCGAAACCTACCTACATTTATTATCCCATAATCTGCCGCCCCCAACGTCGCCACCACTATATTAAAGTTATTAACCCCTAAACCTAAGTCTAATCCTAACACCCCCCTAACTTAAATATAATTTAAAATATTCTAAATAAAATTACTATTATTAAATAAATTATTCCTATTTAAAACTAAATACTTACCTATAAAATAAGCCCTAAGATAGCTACAATATAACTAATAATTACATTGTATCTATCTCAGGGTTTATTTTTATTTTACAGGCAAGTTTGTATTTATTTTTACTAGGTACAATAGTTATTAAATAGTTATTAACTATTTAATAACTTCCTAGTTAAAATAAATACAAATTTACCTGTAAAATAAATCCTAACCTAAATTACAATTACACCTAACACTACACTATAATTAAATTAATTACCTAAACTAATTACAATTAAATACAATTAAATAAAATTATCTAAATTACAAAAAAAAAACCACTAAATTACAGAAAATAATAAACAAATTACAATTTTTTTTAAACTAATTACACCAACTCTAATCCCCCTAATAAAATAAAAAATCCCCCCAAAATAATAATTGCATCAGCCAATAGTATTTTTTCTACCTTAATTCCGATTGGCTGTTAGAATTCTATCAGCCAATCAGAATTCAAGGGACGCCATCTTTTATAGGTAAGTATTTAGTTTTAAATAGGAATTATTTATTTAATTGTAGTATTTTTATTTAGATTATTTTAATTTATATTTAAGTTAGGGGGTGTTAGGGTTAGACTTAGATTTAGGGGTTAATAACTTTATTATAGTGGCGGCGACATTGTGGGCGGCAGATTAGGAGTTAATAATTGTAGGTAGGTTGCAACGACATTAGGGGCAGCAGATTAGGGGTTAATAACTATAATGTAGGTGGTGGCGATGTTGGGGGCAGCAGATTAGGGGTTCATAAGTATAATGTAGGTGGTGGCGATGTCCGGAGCAACAGATTAGAGATTAATAATATAATGTAGGTGTCGGCGATGTCAGGGGCGGCAGATTAGGGGTTAATAAGTGTAAGATTAGGGGTGTTTAGACTCGGGGTTCATGTTAGGGTGTTAGGTGTAGACATAAATTAACTTTCCCATAGGAATCAATGGGCTGCGTTAAGAGCTGAACGCTGCTTTTTTTGCAGGTGTTAGGTTATTTTTCAGCCGAATCAGCCCCATCAATTCCTATGGGGAAATCGTGCACAAGCACGTTTTGCCAGCTCACCGCTACCGTAAGCAGCACTGGTATTGAGGTGAGATGTGGAGCTAAATTTTGCTCTACGCTCACTTTTTTGCGGCTAACGCCGGGTTTAGAAAAACCTGTAATACCAGCGTTGTCTTAAGTGAGCGGTGAGAAAAAAATGCTCGTTAACACCGTACACCATTACTGACAAAAACTTGCAATCTAGCCGTAAATAATTTTTATTTAAAACTAAATAAATACTTACCTGTAAAATAAAACCTAAGCTAGCTACAATATAACTAATAGTTACATTGTAGTTAGCTTAGGTTTTATTTTTATTTCACAGGTAAGTTTGTATTTATTTTAACTAGGTAGATAAGTTATTAAATAGTTATTAACTATTTACTAACTACCTAGTTAAAATAAATACAAACTTACCTGTAAAATAAAACCTAACCTGTCTTACACTAAAACCTTACATTACACTAAAATTAAATACATTAAATTACAAAAAAAAAACATTTATCTAAATTACAAAATAATAAACACTAAATTACACAAAATCAAAAAGAAATGATCAAATATTTAAACTAATTACACCTGATCTAATAGCCCTATCAAAATAATAAAGCCCCCCCCCAAAAAATAAAAAAACCCTAGCCTACCCTAAACTGCCAAATTCCCTTAAAAGGGCGTTTTGCGGGGCATTGCCCCAAAGAAATCAGCTCTTTTACCTGTAAAAAAAATACAAACAACCCCCCAACAGTAAAACCCACCACCCACACAACCAACCCCCGAAATAAAAACCTACCTAAAAAACCTAAGCTCCTCATTTCCCTGAAAAGGGCATTTGGATGGGCATTGCCCTTAAAAGGGCATTTAGCTATTTTACATTGCCCAAAGTCCCTAATCTAAAAATAAAACCCACCCAATAAACCCTTAAAAAACCTAACACTAACCCCTGAAGATCCACTTACAGTTCTTCATCCAAGCAGCAAGAAGTCCTCAATGAAGCCGGGAGAAGTCTTCATCCAAGCGGCAAGAAGTCTTCATCCAGACGGCATCTTCTATCTTCATCCTTCCGATGGGGAGCGGCTCCATCTTCAAGACATCCGGTGCTGAGCATCCTCTTCTTTCGATGGCTATTGAAGAATTAGATTTCCTTTAAATGACGTCATCCAAGATGGCGTCCCTTGAATTCAGATTGGCTGATAGAATACTATCAGCCAATCAGTATTAAGGGGTAAAAAATCCTATTGGCTGATGCAATTAAACAATAGGATGGCGCTCGCATTCTATTGGCTGTTCCAATCAGTCAATAGAATGCAAGCTCAATCCTATTGGCTGATTGGATCAGCCAATAGGATTGGAGTTCAATCCTATTGGCTGATTGCATCAGCCAATAGGATTTTTTTACCCTTTAATTCTGATTGGCTGATATAATTCTATCAGCCAATCGGAATTTAAGGGACGCCATCTTGGATGACGTCATTTAAAGGAAACTTCATTCTTCAATAGCCAGCAAAAGAAGAGGATGCTCTGCGCCGCGTCTTGAAGATGGAGCCGCTCCCCATCGGAAGGATGAAGATAGAAGATGCCGTCTGGATGAAAACTTCGGCCCGCCTAGAGGACGACTTCTTGCCGCTTGGATGTAGACTTCTCCCAGCTTCGTTGAGGACTTCTTGCCGCTTAGATGAAGACTTCTCCCGGCTGGATGAGGATGGATGTCCGGTCTGCAAATACTGTAATTGGATCTTCGGGGGTTAGTGTTAGGTTTTCTTAAGGGTTTATTGGGTGGGTTTAATTTTTAGATTAGGGACTTTGGGCAATGTAAAAGAGCTAAATGCCCTTTTTTGGGCAATGCCCATCCAAATGCCCTTTTCAGGGAAATGGGGAACTTAGGTTTTTTAGGTAGGTTTTTATTTGAGGGGGTTGGTTGTGTGGGTGGTGGGTTTTACTGTTGGGGGGTTGTTTGTATTTTTAAAGGTAAAAGAGCTGATTTATTTGGGGCAATGCCCCGCAAAAGGCCCTTTTAAGTGCCATTGGCAGTTTAGAGTAGGCTAGGGTTTTTTTTTTGGGGGGGGGGGCTTTTTTATTTTGATAGGGCTATTAGATTAGGTGTAATTAGTTTAAATATTTGATCACTTCTTTTTTATTTTGTGTAATTTAGTGTTTATTATTTTTTGTAATTTAGATAAATGTTTTTTTTTGTAATTTAATTTATTTAATTTTAGTGTAATGTTAGGTTTTAGTGTAATACAGGTTAGGTTTTATTTTACAGGTAACTTTGTATTTATTTCAACTAGGTAGCTTGTAAATAGTTAATAACTATTTACTAACTAGCCTACCTAGTTAAAATAAATACAAACTTACCTGTAAAATAAAAATAAAACCTAAGCTAGCTACAATTTAACTATTAGTTATATTGTAGGTAGTTTAGGGTTTATTTTATAGATAAGTATTTAGTCTTAAATAGGAATTATTTAGGTAATAATAGTAATTTTTATTTAGATTTATTTTAATTATATTAAAGTTAGGGGTGTTAGGATTAGGGTTAGACTTAGGTTTAGGGGTTAATATTTGTATATAGTGTTAGTGATGTGGGAGGCCAGAGATTTAGGGGTTAATAACTTTAGTATAGTGGTCGGCGGCGACATTGGGGGTGGCAGATTAGGGGTTAATAAGTGTAGCAAGGTGGCGGCGACATTGGGGGCGGCAGATTAGGGGTTAATAAGTGTAGGTGGGTGGCAGCGACATTGGGGGCGGCAGATTAGGGGTTAATAAGTGTAGGTGGGTGGTGGAGACATTGGGGGTGGCAGATTAGGGGTTAATAAGTGTATGTAGGTGTCAGCGATGTCGGGGATGGCAGATTAGTGGTTAATAAGTGTAATGTAGGTGTCGGCGATGTCGGGGGCGGCAGATTAGGGGTGTTAAGACTCAGGTTTATGTTAGGGTGTTAGGTTTAAATATAAATTTTCTTTCCCCATAGGAATCAATGGGGCTGCGCTACGGAGCTTTACGTTTTTCTATTGATGTCTATGGGGAAATCGTGCACGAGCACATAAAAGCAGCTCAAAGCAGCGCTGGTATTTGTGTGCAGTATGGAGCTCAACGCTGCCATATTGCCCACAAACGCTGATTTTTGGAAAACCTGTAATAGCAGCACTGTTAAAGGTGAGCAGTGGAAATAACTTGCAAGTTATTACCGAGCCACTCATAACGCAAAACTCGTAATCTGGTCGCAAGGTATTTGAAATATTTCTTAATGCACCTTCGGCTTTAGCGCAGTTGTCTTAGCACGCCTTAAGTTTTGTGCGTAAGGGACAGACAGAAGAGGCTTTTGTAGTACACCTCATAGAAGTGCCAATAGGATGAGAGCTACTGAAATTCTATTGGCTATTCAAATCAGCCAATAGAATTTCAGTAGCTCTCATCCTATTGGCTGATTTGAACAGCCAATAGGATTTCAGTAGCTCTCATCCTATTGGCTGATTTGAATTTCCAAAATCAAATCAGCCAATAGGAATGCAAGGGACCCAATTTTGAATTGCGTACCGGCGACCGTATGAAGAGGATGCTTCAGGATGGATCCACTCCGCCCTGCTGGGATGAAGATAGAAGACGCCGCCGGGATGAAGATAGAAGATGCCGTCTGGCAAAGCCCATACAAATACCCTTTTAAGGGCAATGGGAAGCTTAGATTTTTTCAGATAGCTTTTTTTATTTTGTGGTTTTGGGGGGTGGGGGTTTGTAATGTTAGTGAGTCTTTGTAATTTTTTTTTCAGGTAAAAGAGCTGTTTAACTTAGGGAAATGCCCTACAAAAGGCCCTTTTAAGGGCCCTTGGTAGTTTATTATAGATTAGGCATTTTTATTATTGGGTGTTTTTTTAAAACAGGTTATTAGAATAGGAATAATTTTTATTGTTTTGGACAATTTTCGGCCAGATTACGAGTTTTGCGTTATGAGCGGCTCGGTAATAACTTGCAAGTTATTTCCACTGCTCACCTTTAATAGCGCTGCTATTAAAGGTTCTCCAGAAACCTGCGTTAGCGGGCAATATGGTTGCGTTGAGCTCCATACCGCACACAAATACCAGTGCTGATTTGAGCTGGTTTTACATGTTTGTGCACAATATCCCCATAGACATCAATGGGGAGAGCCGGCTAAAAAAAGCCTAACACCTGCAATAAAGGAGCGTAAAGCTCTGTAACGCACCCCCATTGATTCCTATGGGGATAGAAAAGTTATGTTTACACCTAACACCCTAACATAAACCCTGAGTCTAAACACCCCTAATCTGCCGCCCCCGACATCACCAACACCTACATTACACTTATTAACCCCTAATCTGCTGCCCCCGACATCGCCTCCACCTATCTACACTTATTAACCCTTAATCTGCCGCTCCCAATGTCGCCGCAACCTACATAAATTTATTAACCCCTAATCTGCCATCCCCAACGTCGCCGCCACCACTATACTAAAGTTATTAACCCCTAAACCTCTGGCCTCCCACATCACTAACACCAAATAAATATATTAACCCCTAAACCTAACCCTAAATCTAATCCTAACTTTAAAATAATTAAAATAAATCTAAATAAAAATTACTATCATTACCTAACTAATTCCAATTTAAAACGAAATACTTACATATAAAATAAACCCTAAGCTAGCTACAAAATAACTAATAGTTACATTGTAGCTATCTTAGGTTTTATTGTTATTTCACAGCTAAGTTTGTATTTATTTTACCTAGGTAGACTAGTTAGTAAATAGTTATTAACTATGTATTACTACCTAGTTAAAATAAATACAAATTTACCTGTAAAATAAAACCTAACCTGTCTTACACTAACACCTAACATTACACTACAATTAAATTAATTACATTAATTAAATACAATTAACTAAATTACAAAAAAATAAACACTAAATTACACAAACATTTTTTATCAAATATTTAAACTAATTACATATAATCTAATAGCCCTATCAAAATAACCCCCCCCACCCCCACCCCCAAATAAAAAAAAAAACTAGCCTACACTAAACTGCCAATAACCCTTAAAAGGGCCTTTTGCGGGGCATTGTTCCAAAGAAATCAGCTCTTTTACCTGTGAAAAAAAAAATACAAACAACCACCCCAACAGTAAAACCCACCACCTACACAACCAAACACCCCAAATAAAATCCTATCCAAAAAACCTAAGCTCCCCATTGCTCTGAAAAGGGCATTTGGATGGGCATTGCCCTTAAAAGGGTATTTAGCTCTTTTTCTTTGCCCAAACCCCTAATCTAAAAATAAAACCCACTCAATAAACCCTTAAAAAAACCTAGCACTAACCCCCGAAGATCCACTTACAGTTTTTGAAGACGGGACATCCATCCTCATCAAGCCGGGAGAAGTCTTCATCCAAGCGGCAAGAAGTCCTCAATGAAGCCGGGAGAAGTCTTCATCCAAAAGGCAAGATGTCGTCCTCCAGGCGGGCCAAAGTCTTCATCCAGACGGCATCTTCTATCTTCATCCATCCGACACAGAGCGGCTCCATCTTCAAGACATCTGGCACGGAGCATCCTCTTCATATGGTCCCAGCCGTACACTGAAGGTTCCTTTAAATGACATCATCCAATATGGCGTCCCTTGAATTCCGATTGACTGATAGAATTCTATCAGTCAATCGGAATTAAAGGGTAAAAAATCCTATTGGCTGATGCAATCAGCCAATAGGATTGAGCTTCAATCCTATTGGCTGATCCAATATGAAGAGGATGCTCCGCACTGGATGTCTGGAAGATGGAGCCACTCTGCGTCGGAAAGGATGAAGGTAGAAGATGCTGTCTAGATGAAGACTTCTGCCCGCCTGGAGGACAACTTCTTGCCGCTTGGATGCAGACTTCTCCCGGCTTCATTGAGGACTTCTGCCCGCTTGGATGAAGACTTCTCTCGGCTTGATGAGGATGGATGTCCGGTCTTTAAAAACTGTAAGTGGATCTTTGGGGGTTAGTGTTTTTTTAAGGGTTTATTGGGTGGGTTTTATTTTTAGATTAGGGGTTTGGGCAAAGAAAAAGAGCTAAATGCCCTTTTAAGGGCAATGCCTATCCAAATTAGTTTAAATATTTGATCATTTCTTTTTTATTTTGTGTAATTTAGTGTTTTTTTTTTTGTTTTGTTTTTTTAATTTTGTTAATTGTAGTGTAATGCTAGGTGTTAGTGTCAGACAGGTTAGGTTTTATTGTACAGGTAAATTTGAATTTATTTTAACTAGGTAGTTAGTAAATAGTTAATAACTATTTACTAACTAATAAATACAAACTTAGCTGTGAAATAAAAATAAAACCTAAGATAGCTACAATGTAACTATTAGTTATATTGTAGCTATCTTAGGGTTTATTTTACAGGTATTTAGTTTTAATAAGGAATTATTTAGTTAATGATAGTAATTTTTATTTAGATTTATTTTAATTATATTAAAGTTAGGGGTGTTAGGGTTAGACTTAGGGTTAATAACTTTAGTATAGTGGCGGCAGATTAGGGGTTAATAATATTTAACTAGTGTTTGCGATGCAGGAGTGCGGCGGTTTATGGGTTAATATGTTTATTATAGTGGTGGCGATGTCCAGAGCGGCAGATTAGGGGTTAATCATTTTATTATAGTGTTTGCGATGCGGGAGGGCCTCGGTTTAGGGGTTAATAGGTAGTTTATGGGTGTTAGTGTACTTTGTAACATTTTAGTTATGAGTTTTATGCTACAGCTTTGTAGCGCAAAGCCCATAACTAATGACTTTAGATGGCGGAACAAATCTTGTCGGTATAGGCAGTACCGCTCACTTTTTGGCCTCCCAGGCAAAACTCATAATACCGGCGCTATGGAAGTCCCATTGAAAAATTACTTAGTAGTTATGTTGCGTTACGGACAAAAAAGTGTGCAGTACAGCTATACCTACAAGACTCGTAATAGCAGAGGTAGTGAAAAAGCAGCGTTATGAGGCTTTTTCATCCATATGTTATTTTTTGTAATGGTAGGTTTTAGTGTAAGGCAGCTTAGAATTTATTTCACATGTAAGTTTGTATTTATTTTAACTAGGTAGTTAATAAATAGTTAATAACTATTTACTAACTAGTCTACCTAGTTAAAATAAATACAAACTTACCTGTGAAATAAAAATAAAATCTAAGCTAGCTACAATATAACTATTAGTTATATTGTAGCTAGCTTAGGTTTTATTTCACAGGTAAGTATGTATTTAGTTTTAAATAGGTATTATTTAGTTAATAATTGTAACTTTAATTTAGCTCTATTTTAATTATGTTAAAGTTCAGGGACCTTAGGTTTAGGGTTAGTGTTAGGTTTAGGGGTTAATATAGTTTAATATAGGTTATTGCGATGTGGGGGGGCTGGTAGTTTAAGGGTTAATAGGTTTATTTAGTAGTAGTGATGTGGGAGGCCAAAGGTTTAGGGGTTAATAGGTTTAGGGGTTAATAGGTTTAGGGGTTAATAGCTTTATTTAGTGGCGGCGATGCTGGGAAATGGCGGAATAGGGGTTAATAGATTTATTATAGTGTGGGCGATGTTGGGTTGCAGGGAAATATGGGTTAAGAACTTTAGTATAGTGGTGGCGACATCGGGAGCGGCAGATTAGGGGTTAATAGCTTTATTTATGTGGCGGCAATATCGGGAGCAGCAGATTAGGGGTTACTAAAATTATGTAGGTGTTGGCGATGTTGGGGGTGGCAGATTAGAGTTGTTTAGACTTAGGGTTTATGTTAGGGTGTTAGCTTTAAACGTTACTTTTTTTTCCCTATAGACATCAATGGGGCTGCGTTACGGAGCTTTTCATTCCGCGCTTCAGGTGTTTTTTTCTGACACCTTCTCCCCATTGATGTCTATGGGGAAAGTGTGCACGAGCACGTCAAAACAGCACTTGAAATGTGTGCGGTATGGAGCTCAACACAACCATATCATACACACAAGCCGGCTGTGTGTGATATGGTTGCGTTGCTGCTGCACTATAGAGGGTATAGCTGCGCTATAGGGGGTGAAATAGCGCAACTTTTGTTGCTTTTGTTAAATTCCCTATAGCGCGCATAACTTGTAATCTACCTGTTAGTTAGAAAGCAGGGAAGCAGTTCCAGATCCCCTTTACACTCCACCTTTATGCCAACTTGGTCTGCACACTGACACAGCTGTAGGGCAAATAAGGTAAAGCTACAATGAATGGATAGTTCCGTGTTGAATCATACAGTACTATCAAGGCACTTGTATGCTGAACTACGCATTCCAGTTGTGTTATCCATACTGCTAAGGCTCACAAGCAAGGCTCCAACATAGTCAGTCATCCAGACGGCATCACAGGCAAGCCACCACCTAAGTGCGTTTCACCCCCCATTAAGGTCATCACAGAGCTTCATCAGGGTTCACGTCCTTCAAGTTTACTTCAAGCGGGAATGGTAATTATCGCCCTACTTGTAATCTGGCCCACTGTGTTCTTGTGCTGTTCCACTCTGTGTAACTCTCTTTTGGTATGTTATTTGAGTCCCTGTACTACATCCTGCAAAATCTAATGTTTTCTGGTGCTATTCCCTTCTCTCTTTTGTATTTTTTGAGCCACTAACCTATTATTTTTTTTACATCCTGTCAATTGCTATATGATGTTCAAGCCTTGTCATTACTTGCTATAATTCCTAAATGTATTAGTGGATTAATGGCATAACTTCAATCTCTTCCAAATGATATTGTCTGTTTATTTTAAACTTAGCTCACTCTGACATAACCTGAATTAAATTTCTGCAATTGGCCTTTTGAATCTCTGTGATCTTTTCATAAACAATTTAGTGGACCCAGATGACTGAATTGCCCTATAAATGAAATGCTTGTTTGGAGATAGCATAGCAAGGGAACTTAGCATTATCATTATATCATATGTTTGCATTCATTAGGTGAGCATTTTAGAATTGAGGCAATAGGAATTATTACAAGAATTGAACAAGGTTTTTACTGATTCCTTTTTGTAAAAATGTTCCTTTATGAAACCTCCTGTCTCTATAATAAACTACATTATTCATTTACTTCTTTCCCTATCCACCTGAAACTTTCATTGGCCCATCTCTCCTACAGTCACCAGACTCTCATGAACTCCACACACTTGTAAACATTCTCTCACCTACCTGCAATACATCCCAAAGAAACTCTCAATACTGCAAAACTGTATCACAGCTTATATCACTCTCCTTTTGCTTATACTAGCTGTTGGTGATAACTCTCCCAATCCTGGTCCCCCACAATTTACTAATCTCCCTGTTCACATATGCCATTTCACAGACTAAGAAACCAGAACTCTAGAAACCTCAAATACCTTGTTTCTCTAAAGTCAAAACCCCCCTTCACTTGTGCACCGTGGAACTCTGTTTGTGAAATACTAATTTGTATCCATGACATCTCTGTCACCCATTCCATCAACCTTCTGAATCTCACAGAAACGTGGCTGTCTCTCTCAGACACAGTCTCCCATACAACATTACCTCATGGGAATCTCCAGTTCAGCCACACCCCTAGGCCTGGAAACAGAGAAGGAGGTAGTGTAGATATTCTATTTTCCTCTCACTGCACCTTTCAACAAAAACACCCCACATTTTCTTCCTTCGATACCCACATAATTTACGTATTCTATCCCATATCTCTACATGTTGCTGTTATATATATCCCTACTGCCTATCCCACTAAAATTTCACCTTATTTCCTCTCCAGAGGAAACCCCTGCCCACATTTTCTGTGATTTCAACCTCCCTGTTGAAAAAAACACTTCCCTTGGAGCAACAAAACTTCTCCAGCTCACATCCTCTTATGATCTGTCACAATGGACTCTCCCACTCACAAAGATGGACACTCCTTTGACCTGATTTTCAGCTATTGATGAAATGTCTAACACCTAACAAATTCCCCTTTTTCTCTTTCTAGTCATCATCTCTCCACATTCAACATCTTAACACTCCCTATTACTCTCCCACCATCTAAACCTCACACCAAACTCCACAGAAGCTTTAAGTAATAGTTTTAGAAAAAATTTTTTTTACTGTGATCATTAAAAAATTTAGTTATGACTAAGCACCAGATTGGTGTGAGACATGTCAGATGTACCGCGCCTTTTAACTGCTGTAACTAACTGTCTAACTGTACCTTTACTGTATCATTCTCTGGCACATCCTCTGCTCCTTTACCATTTGTTAGGGGTACCATAATGCTCTGTGTTCTTGGTCCCTTTCTCTTCTCAATCAAAAATTCATTCTTAGGTTCCATGGGTTTCTGTATCATTTGTATAGTAATGGCACCCAAATCTACCTGAAAACAGGGTCGGCTCTCTAGTCAAGTTATAAATCAAAACGACTTTATTGAGTTCAACTGGATAAAAATCCAAAACCACCAGCACAAAAACACAGGAGACAGCTGGCCTTACTTGTTTCGGCGTTGTGCCGTAATAATAGACCTACTGGATACTTGGAAGGGGCGTTCTTAAAAGTATACCTTTTCACAGTCATTGGTTGGAGGGTGGTCTAAACCACCCTCCCATTTTAACCCCCAGTATTACCGGAGAAATATATATATAATATGTAAAGGGACCTATTTACATAAAAGGGAGTCTAGAAGGAACAAGTTTAAGTAAAGTCATAAATTTATGAACATAGGTGTAGAAAATCCTTATTGTGGGACTTTGCTGTAAATACCCTGCATATTGTGCAAGTTCCTTCCTATGTTTGAAATTATATAAGGCTTAGACTATCAACAGCCTATGTTGCAAATACCTAGACCTATCACAATTGTATATTTATTAAACTGATAATTATTATCATTATGATAGAAGATTGTATAATTATACATTTTTTTAATTATACATTTTACAATATACACGTTGCAAAACTTGAAATAAGATAAATCAACATAGAAGCAATAATAATCTGTTGTCCATAATAAGTTAAGCAATTCGGCAGAGTTGCCAATAGATGAAGAAAGCACTATAAGTGTGTCCAAAACCATAATATGAGCACAATATGTACAGGTTTCTAGCATACTATTATAGTATGCTTATATATATAGCATCATTGATAAACATCATGGGTGCCCTATATGGTTAGAATAAGAAGCCACATACATACGGTTAATTCAATAGTCTCTAATATGGACATTAACAAAAAAAGGGTCATGTTTAGAGTATTGCATTGAGCAATGATACTTTTTTTTATTGGACTAACTATACATTTATAAGATGACAAGCTTTATCAAGTCTGAAGCAATACTGACCAATTCAATGGAATTTACAGATTATATCTTAAAACACAGAATAGCTAAGAAGACAGAAAGTGCAGGGAGAGGAGGAGGTGTCGTAAAAATCATTAGGGGGGCTTAGGTAACAGGCAGACAGTGTCCAGTGTAGGAGAACAGACAGGGGAAATATATAGCTTTACATAGAGCATATACTGACATAAAGTTATATATCAACATTGAATCAATATCCATAAAGATGTAAAATTGTATATACAGGGGGAATAAAAAAAAGTTAACAAAAAAACAAAAAAAAAACCATATATTCCACATATAAAGAATGTGGAATATACAATGTAATTGACTGAATGAAAGTACATTACAAAAAATTTTGATAATGTGTTAAGAACCACAGTTTGCAGAGAGCTTTATAGCAGTACTTGGTTCCATTCTGAGTGTTCTTTTCCTCAAGGGGTAGCTTCCTATGGACCAGTTTCTGCTTTAGGTTAGGTGGTATTTATAATCCTTGTTTTGTAACCTTTTTCTCTGAATGATTGGGACAGTGGAATGAGGTGTTTGTCACGGTCCTTGGTATCTGAGCAAATTCTGTGGTATCTTGTAGCCTGACTGTAGATTATGGATTTTTTAATGTGATTGGTGTGGGAGCTGGAGCTGTGGAGGTAGCTGCATCTATCTGTTGGTTTCCTGTATACAGATGAGTGCAGTTTGCCATTTGTGATGGATATTGTTGTATCCAGGAAGCTGACACAGTCTCTAGAAAAGTTCATTTTAAGCTTGATTGATGCATGAAATAGATTAAATTATTTATGAAAATGTTGAAGTTTTTTTTCTCCTTCTGTCCATATGATGAAAATATTATCTATGTAGCTAAAGTATTTGAAGGGTTTGCGAGGCTGAGTAGCTAGGAATCTCTGTTCTAAGTCAGCCATGAAGAGGTTTGCGTACTGTGGTGCCATTGTGGTGCCCATGGCTGTTCCCATGGTTTGTAAGTAGATGGAGTGGTTGAAGATTAAATAATTGTGAGTAAGTATAAATTCTGTAAGTTTACTGACTGTAGAAGCACTATATGTCTGGTTAGGGCTGTCGGAGGAAAGAAAGTTTAAGCAGGCATCAATACCATCTTTATGTGGAATATTGCTGTACAGGGATTCCACATCCATTGTCACAAGTATAGTATCCTCTGGCAGTTCTGTTATCTGGCTGATTTTGTTAAGAAAATCAGTGGTGTCTTTAATAAAGCTAGTGGTGCTAATAACTAAGGGCTTAAGAATATTCTCCACTAGGCCCGATATTTGCTCAGTCAGAGTGTCCATGCCTGTTATTATTGGTCTTCCTGGGTTCCCTGGTTTGTGGATTTTTGGGAGCACGTATAATGTCCCTAATGATAGGGTTAGAGGGCACCAGTTTGTCCAGTTTATGTTGCGTGTGTTTAGGGAATGTTTTAATTATTTTTCTAAGTTGCAAAATGTATTCCTGGGTGGGGTCCTTTTCCAGTTTTTTGTAATAAGTTTGATCTGATAATTGTCTATTTCCCTCTGTGATGTAGTCCTGTGTATTCATGATCACCACTGCTCCTCCCTTGTTCGCAGGCTTAATGGTAATATTTTCATTATTTCTTAAGTTTTTTATAACGCTTTTTTCTAAGTGTGAGAAGTTATACATTATTTTTTTTCTGCTGTGTGTTGAGCAGAGATGCAGTTCTCAACTGGAAGATTTCAATATAGCTGTCCAATTTTGTGTTGCTTCCTGGTGCAGGTGTGAAGATTGGGTTCTTTTTCCTTCCATTGTAGTCCTCCATAGTGCTGGTATTTTCTTTGTCATAGAAGAATTCTTTTAGCCGCAATCTCCTGAAGAATTCTTCTAAGTCTGAGTACAGTTGGATTTTGTCTAGATTTGTACTTGGACAGAATGATAATCCTTTACACAGTACTGATATCTCTGGCCCTGATAGGTGGTAGTTTGAAAGGTTCACAATCCCTGAGTTTTCTGCATGGTTTTCTTGGTTGGTGACAGTTTGTGTTTTGAATGAGGTGCTTTTATTGTCTGTGGATGTTTGGTTATTTGTTGTTGAAGTTGTAGTTGATCTGTCACCTGGAGCTCTATTTTCTTGCATTTGGTGTTTTATTCTGTTTTGTTGTTGTGCTTTGTGGAAGTGTTGCACTTCTTTTTTAATTTCTTTATTGGACCCATTATTTTCTTGTAGTTTTTGTAGTAGGAGCTGTTTTTGGTCTTTTATTTTTTGCTTTTTGCTGTATAGTTGATGAATTAGGTTATTTCTCAGTTTCTCACTGGTACGTCTGCAAAGTTTTTCAGCATACTCACAGTTATGAGTGATTTCTTTCCTCCGACAGCCCTAACAAGACATTTAGTGCTTCTACAGTCAGTAAACTTACAGAATTTATACTTACTCACAATTATTTCATCTTCAACCACTCCATCTACTTACAAACCATGGGAACAGCCATGGGCACCACAATGGCACCACAGTACGCAAACCTCTTCATGGCTGACTTAGAACAGAGATTCCTAGCCACTCACCCTCACAAACCCTTCAAATACTTTCGCTACATAGATGATATTTTCATCATGTACAGAAGGAGAAAAAAAAACTTGAACATTTTC
This sequence comes from Bombina bombina, assembly GCF_027579735.1. Lineage (NCBI taxonomy): Eukaryota > Metazoa > Chordata > Amphibia > Anura > Bombinatoridae > Bombina > Bombina bombina. The sequence continues at coordinate 1,406,830,385 of NC_069500.1, forward strand.
ATAAATCATTTAATCTATTCCATGCATCAATCAAGCTTAAAATTAACTTTTCTAGAGACTGTGTCAGCTTCCTGGATACAACAATATCCATCACAAATGGCAAACTGCACTCATCTGTATACAGGAAACCGACAGATAGATGCAGCTACCTCCACAGCTCCAGCTCCCACCCCAATCACATTAAAAAATCCATAATCTACAGTCAGGCTACAAGATACCACAGAATTTGCTCAGATACCAAGGACCGTGACAAACACCTCATCCCACTGTCCCAATCATTCAGAGAAAAAGGTTACAAAACAAGGATTATAAATAAAAAATGAACTCTCCCCTCAATACTCCACGCGAACATTTACTACAATACAGGGAGAAGAAAAACATATCACGTATCCCACTAGTAGTCAAATACAACCCTTCTGTGGAAGGGATACTAAAAATCATAAAAGACTTACAGCCGCTACTCTTAGAGGATCCCACACTCAAAAAAATCTTTCCAAAACCCCCAATCCTGACATACAGACAACCACCTAACCTAAAGCAGAAACTGGTACATAGGAAGCTACCCCTTGAGAAAAAGAACACTCAAAATGGAACCAAATGCTGCTATAAAGCTCTCTGCAAACTGTGTCAACACGTTTGTGAAAGCAGCACAGCAAATCACAATAATAAATCCTATAACCTTAAAGGGGCATATTCATGTATATCTGCAAATGTGGTATACATGATACATTGCACTGCATGTGAAGTGGGATGCTATATTGGAGAAACAAGCCAAAAAACTGCACCTTCAGATGAACTTACACAGACACTTAATCAAAAATCACTGTGAAACAAAATACTGTACCCCTGTTGGTCACCATTTCACCCAACCTGACCACTCCATCCAAAACCTCAACATCTAAATTCTCAGAGACAACTTCAAAAACAACATGGAAAGAAAAACCTTTGAAATGAAAATGATAATGCACTTCAATTTGTTTAATTCTGGACTAAATGTGGACTCTGGGTTCTTAACACATTATCACATTTTTTTGTAATGTACTTTCATTCAGTCAATTACATTGTATATTCCACATTCTTTATATGTGGAATATATGTTTGTTTGTTTTTTTTTTTTTTTACTTTTGTATTCCCCCTGTATATACAATTTCACATTTTTATGGATATTGATTCAATGTTGATATATAACTTTATGTCAGTATATGCTCTATGTAAAGCTATATATTTCCCCTGTCTGTTCTCCTACACTGGACACTGTCTGCCTGTTACCTAAGCCCCCCTCATGATTTTTACGACACCTCCTCCTCTCCCTGCACTTTCTGTCTTCTTAGCTATTCTGTGTTTTAAGATATAATCTGTAAATTCCATTGAATTGGTCAGTATTGCTTCAGACTTTATAAAGGAAGGAACTCTTCCAAAAGCTTGTCATCTTATAAATGTATAGTTAGTCCAATAAAAAAAGTATCATTGCTCAATGCAATACTCTTGTTATTTTAATATACTATATTATAAACATGACCCTTTTTTTGTTAATGTCCATATTAGAGACTATTGAATTAACCGTATGTATGTGGCTTCTTATTCTAACCATATAGGGCACCCATTGTGTTTATCAATGATGCGATATATAAGCATACTATAATAGTATGCTAGAAACCTGTACATATTGTGCTGATATTATGGTGTTGGATACACTTAAATAGTGCTTTCTTCATCTATTGGCAACTCTGCCTAATTGCTTAACTTATTATGGACAACTGATTATTATTGCTTCTATGTTGATTTATCTTATTTCAAGTTTTGCAACGTGTATATTGTAAAATGTATAATTATTTTTTTTATAATTATATGATATTCTATCATAATGATAATAATTATCAGTTTAATAAATATACAATTGTGATAGGTCTAGGTATTTGCAACATAGACTGTTGATAGTCTAAGCCTTATATAATTTCAAATATATGAAGGAACTTACATCAATAATATAACAGCACAATATGCAGGGTATTTACAAGTCCCACATTAAGGTTTTTCTACACCTATGTTCATAAATTTATGACTTTACTTAAACTTCTTCCTTCTAGACTCCCCTTTATGTAAATAGGTCCCTTTAAATATTATAGATATATATTTTTCTGGTAATACTGGGGGTTAAAATGGGAGGGTAGTTTAGACTACCCTCCAACCAATGACTGTGAAAGGTATATTTTTAAGAACGCCCTTTCCAAGTATCCAGCAGGTCTATGATTACGGCACAATGCCGAAACTAGTAAGGCCAGCTGTCTCCTGTGTTTTTTGTGGGTTTGGAATTTTATCCAGTTAACCTCAATAAAGACGTTTTGATTTATAACTTGACGAGAGACTCAACCTTCTTTTCTGTTTATCATTTGTGGACTACAAGGAGTCCTTTTTTGCCAGCGTCTCATTAGCCTCACCTGGTACGTTTACCTGTCTGCCTGAATGAGTATGGCTATACTGCACAGTGGAGCAAACAAGTAGTGAGAGCAGCGAGAGCGGATTGGAGCTCAACCCACACACCCCCATCGCGACCAGTGACATCACACGCCACGCTTGGAAATAGAGACCGGTATTGAAAGCAGCCACATGGGACAAAGGCTCATTAAGTGAATAATTCCACACCGGAGCTGTGGTTCACATAATACACCTGAGTCCTTGATATGGCACTTGTTCCAGCCCTGGAGGTCTAGCACGCGTTGGTGACTTTGGTCGGAGAGGGGTAAGTGTGTGAAGTGCACCTCATAGAGGACGTTTGATTGCTACATGGAATGATATATACAACATTTATCATTAAGTGAATGACATTGAATAAGGAAATACGCTTTATCACTACCCAAATCTACTTCTCTGCACCAGACCTAATGTGACTAACTGCTTTTCCAATATTTCATTCCAGATGTCCTCTCAGTACCATAACATTATTGTAAAGTTGAATGATTTAAAGCTCAGTATTTAAAATTACTCTTAAAAACATGCTACTTTATGTCATTAAACTTTACAATCATGCCTTTTTTTAAAAATACTCACCTTTTTGTTACGGTAAACTTACCGCCAATCCTTCGCCCGCATCTCCAGTATTTAGCATATCGATGATGATCTGGCTTTGTCCAATCGTTTTGTGCCTCATGATGGATGCCAAAGGGGGCATACAATGATTGGAGGAAGCCGGATTCATCATCGATCTGCTCAATACTGAAGAAGATGCGGGCGGAGGATCGTCGGTGAGTTAGTACAGGCCTTTAATCCTATTATTAATTCTATGCAATTCACTATAATAGATCTGTTATGTAAAATATAACTACGCCACATTTTGGATCATATTTGGCTCATTGCTTTTTACTAAATAATAAATGTGAAACAAGAACAAAAATAAAGTGCATAAAATAAAGAATATGTGTATCAATTGTTTCCACTCCGTGTTCTGGATTCATAACACTCCATGTTGCAATAACATGCAAAAAAAAAAACACAATACAGTCCCATATAAAACAACAATTACTGCCTTATGTACTTAAACTCATGGGAATGTCAAGAAATGGTTTATCAGTGTTATGGGAAGGGATTTGCGATGGGAGGTCAAGATTAGCGGTGGTTTTAAAACTAAGGAGGGGTTTCAATGAGATACTGTTCATGGTTAGGGTTAATTGGAATTGGAATGCAGATCAGTATTATCTTTTATAGTCTGGACTAGTTTTTTAGTGCATTGTTTTCTGATAAAGTTTGTATTTGTATTTTTTTTTTTAAATGTGGAAATGTACTATTTTGTCCTCTTGCCATTTTGATTGGGGTCCAAAAATCCTTGTTCTGAAGAAAATAATCTTTGTATTGTTTTAAGAGTTTGCGTTTGCTGCTCGAGTAATCAGATTCAGAGCTTATTTTCATGACTCTTTCTTTCCGTTCATTGCACGAGACGAGCAAACATGTACAACAAGATAGAAAACTGATATTCACCCAAACACCGCAAACAAGCAAATACCTCTAAAAAGCACGTAGTAATGCTGTCTAGAAACATTTTATATTGTACGTGTAAATCAGAAATAAAATGAATATCTTAAGAAATCAAGATCTCTGGACATTTGAGAGGCTCTTCTGAGTCACCTCATTGTGTTTGGCATTGCTGGTTTCCTATTATTGGGATGTAACCAAATGCCTATCAGAAAGAATAGAAAGACAAAGCAGTAAAGGTTACTTAGCAGATAAGAACTGGCTCCACTCAGTAAAAAGATCCTAGGTTTTCATTTGAACTATCTCTTTACCTTAATTACACTTTCAAGCAACTCTGGTCTTTATACGCTAATACTTCCTTCGCAAAGGCTTTTGGCAATCGTACCAAGCATTTTTTTCCCTTTCTTTTCTCTCTTGCCTTTTTTTCCCTCTTACCTGGAAATGACCCCTTCTCATTGTTGACCTACAGTTTGCTAAAAAGGTGTGGAAAGAAAAGAAAACACTTAACTCTTTTGGAACTGCCATATATGGGAAACTCAATTCTTGCTGGAAAGCAGTGATACACGAGTATGCTTTGGGGAGTTTACACTGTGCTTGGAGTTAGCAAGTAAAGCATAATAATCTAATTAGAAGAAGGGTCTGGCTATTAACACCTCCACTGCCAGCTTGGAATTTGTTAAAGGGATACATGTATTTACTTTTTAATTTCACGAATCACATGGCTTTGGGAATGTGCATCCATTTCCTTAAAGGGACATGTAACCCTAATTAGAAAACAGATTTATTTTGTCCTATCATATACAAGTGGATAGTAAAAATACTAGCACTATGAGGTGCTTAAGCTCAATCTTCAGCGCTTCCATTTTTACTTCCATATTACAAGTGAAGAGTTAAATGTTAAGCCGAGGTGGTGCGCTAACATCTTATGGTTGGAAAAAGCATCTGCGCTAAATCCCTCACAGGAAAGACTTATATGGGGCACACTGAAAATGTTAGGTTCTGGGTTTTTGTTTGAGTGCTAATCCGGACGTATAATGGATAACATTCTTGCAAAACCCCTGCCATATAGTGCTCCAGGCATGTGCAGGCTTCTGAACTAATGTTCCTACTCTTTAACAAAAGATACCAAGAGAATGAAGAAAATGTAATAATAGAAGTAAACTTGAAAATTGCATGCTCTGTCTGAATCATGAAATAAATGTTTTTGGTTTCATGTTCCTCTAAGTGCACATCCAGTTAAAGGTTCAGGTATCCATACTTCAGATAAAGAACGATGAAGGGCAAGGGTGGGGGGGAGGGAATGTTAGAACAAGATAAATTGCTGAGTATATGAATACTTTTGAACATTAAAAGTTATCACAATTTATATGGCAACCTGGAACAAGACTTTAATCACCCGTTCCATGCCAGGATAAAAATATTCATAGACTGGTAAGGATGTTGACACTATCACCTGGTAGCTTATAGTCCTTGGAAACCATTGTCAGAAAAATGGCTCAGTTAAAATAGACATGTAGGGGCATATTTATCAACCTCCGTATGGAGCTTGATGACCCATGTTTCCGACGAGCCTTCAGGCATGCCGGAAACAGAAGTTATGATGCAACTCCATAACCTGTCTGCCTGCTCTGAGGAGGCAGACAGAATTCGACAGAAAGCAACCAGATCAAATACGATCGGGTTGATTGACACCCCCTGCTAGCGGCAGGGGGTGGTATTGCACCAGTGGTTCACAAGAGCTGCTGGTGCAATGATAAATGCCAACAGCGTATGCAATTTACATCGGATCATGTCCACTCGCACAATCATAAATATGCCCCATAGCCTTGTTTTGACTGCTGTGGGACAAAGCATCTAAAAATGATTATTTCTTAAAATGCCTGAAGACTGAAAGATTGTTTATTTGGAATTTTTACGTATGGACGTAGGTCAAGTTAATCTGGAAGCCTTGTGACTATCCTGCTCTCAAGAGTAAGAAGCAATCTATAAAAATGCTGTATTAATTATGGGAATATCTAAGCAGCCCTGACTCATATTTCTATAATAAGTCATTTTGATGACTCATATCTCCTTTATCAGCCACATTTTATACATTTAAGGCAGTTTTATCAAGCGTGGCTTCTTACCCAGTCATGATATCATTGCACTAAGTTTAACACTGCAAAATAAATGTTCCTTGTATAAACAGTAGCGGCAAGAAAGGACTGCGCTGGCTTACTCTGCGATGTATTTCAGACAGAAAATATTTTTGTTTTATGTATGAACCTTGTTAAATAACTTTTTAAATCTTATTTAGTCTAATATAAACATTTACACATCAACATATTCCCTTTAGCGATATAAATGTTATATATTTTACATATATTTAAGGAATTTTAGATATCTTCCACTATATTTATTCTGATAATCATAGCCTTTGAGCAATTCCACCTATCATATTTCCCAATGTTATGCAAAAATATAAGAGAGTTCCTCTAGGGTGTAGCTTATCACTGCACTTGATGGTCTCGACAGAATTTACATTGTCCCAGTTTTGATCTCCAAATGAAAGGGATATTAAAGTAAAAAATAAACGTTTATGATTCAAATAGAACATACAATTTTAATCAACTTTTCCAATTAACTTCTATTATAAAATTTGCTTTGTTCTTTTGGTATTTTAGGTAGGCTGATAGGAACTTAGGAACGTGCATGTGTCTATTCCAGTCTATGGCAGCAGTGCTTGTAATTATGTGTAATATTGCTATATACAATGTCACAAACACTGCTTTCAAATGGCTTAAGACATATGCATGCTCCTGATTACTCTTTAACAAAGGATACAAAGAGAACTAAGCAAAATTAATAACAGTAAAATGCCATGCTCTGTCCAATCAATTTAAGTTTAATTTTACTTTACTGCCCATTTAAAGATCCTCTTGCAGATTTTTCAAGTTTGACGTAGCCATCTATTTACCAAAGTGAAGCATGCTTGAAATGAAAATGATTTATATGTATATGTATGTATATATATATATATATATATATATATATATATATATATATATATATATATATATATATATATATACTGTATATAAATGATAGACAGCTAGAAAGAAAGATAGATACATAAAGATAGATAGATGATAGATATATATTAGATAGATAGAGATGACAGATATGTACACGCATGTTGTATATAAACATAACTGCCTAGATTACAAGTGGAGTACAAAAATAACTGCTCAAGTTAAATCAATAACGAGCTTATTATTACAAAAAAGCTGAAAGTAAATATATATATATATATGTATAGATATATATACAGTACATAAACAATAAAAAGAGTGCACACTCACTGGGTTTTCAACTGCAATGTAACTATTTAGTAAATTGCCAGTGTATTAAAAAACGACATTGCACTTGAAAACCCAGTGCAAATCTTTTTATTGTTTATATATTGGAGAATACGGCCTAGTACCCCAGTAGTTGAATATTTGAAAGCTGTGAGTTTGCATACTTGGGCTGTGTATATATATATATATATATATATATATATATATATATATATATATATATATATATATATATATATATATTTATCTCAATCCCTAAAAAAAACAAAAAAACAGACTTACTTTTTCATGAGAAATATAATAAAATAAATGTTTATTTCTCTCCTGTAAGATAAATGAAAAATAAAACCATATAAATTAGCCACATCCGTATAAAGTATGTTTCTAGATACTATAAAAAAAACAACACAGCAAATAATGTGTGTTGCCCCGGTCAGCGTACTGCTTTACATTTACATCAGATATTAGTCTTGCCTTATCTACAAGATCCCTATCTATACAGTATCGGTTACAATGCAAGATATTGACACAATAGCCAAAGAAAGAAGCCCTATTAGGTAAAACTCTTCAGCTGTCTCATTTCTACCAGGATAGATCAATTTAGCGCATAAGCACAAAAACCGTGTTGTCTATTTATAAGCCATCTAATACACAGGAGAATCCCAGTACTGTTCACCAAAAAAGTCTTTTTTCCTGAGAACCAGAACTTCCCAGGGCACAAGGAAGAACCAACTTTGTTGAAACCTCTTTGAAAGAATCAGAATAAGATAAAGGTCTCTATACTTTAACACACCCTTGTCCTTTTGGCTTCTGCTATGTCTCTTACTCATTGGATGTGGAAAAAGAAATCCCTGTATGCGACTTCTTGCTATAATGCAGTTAAGCTGCAAGTCCAATAACCCTGTTTAAACAAAGTTTATCTGATTAAAACATCCTTTATTTTCTCTTTGGCTTTGTGCAGTGGTTGTGAGAAGAGTACTGAGAGCCGTTTATTTTCTATCTGCTCCAATCCGCATTGGCTTTATGGACACTGTGATACTCAGACCCAAGTGGCTGGGCAGGGAGCTGTTGACAGGACACACAAAGAATACATCACTTTTCAGATAATGATTGTTATTCTGTGTTTTCAATGGAACACTGCATCCATAGTTAAGCGCTGTCTTTTAGGCTTGTTGCAGAGCAGGCCCTTTTTCCTCTTCATTTTGTAAGAGAGAATGAAAGTCAGTGCAGTCACAGCTCTATTGACTGCACGTTTATCTGTCATTTGTTTCATTTTCCGTTGCCTTTTAATTCTGTGCAATCTAAAGCTTGGACGTTCAATCTTCTTTATCCCTTTTTGCAATAAGCAAACAGTTTTTTTTTGCCATGATTGGATTTTTTTTCAACTTATCTAAAGTTTTTGTTGATTTAAACAAATGGAAACATTTTACAGGTACAAAGCCTCAAGTCTAGAATTCTGAAATTCAGACTTTTTCATTAATATTTTTTTTAAATAAAATTATTAAAATGACTATTTTTCCTCATCATTAAGTCACAATCCTCTCTGCCTGCGTCTTTGGTTTGGTTATTGTGTTATAGGATGCAAATTCTAATCTGTATTTATTTAAACAGTTATTATATTTCTGAATACAATACTGGACTCTCTCTCTCTGATGGTTCTATGTATACAAAAGTATTAAAATGATGTAAAACTACCTTTAGGTTGCATGTATATGCTTTACAGTGACATGTAAATATTGCCTAAATTACATTATAGTTTTCTACACCAGGTCCTTTTCTTCTCTAAGATACCCCATTTTACAAATTTAATAATCCAAACTATTCTGAAATCCAAACATTTTCCGGTCCAAAGAAGTATAGATAAAGGGGTATATTTACCAATGTGCGAGCGGACATGATACGAAGTAACGTGTCATGTCCCCTGTACATCGTGGCACATCGATAAATGCAAACAACATACGCTGTCAGCATTTATCATTGCACGAGCAGTTCTTGTGAACTGCTGGTGCAATGCCGCCCCCTGCAGATTTGCGGCCAATTGGCTGCTAGCAGGGGGTGTCAATCAACCTGATCGTATTCGATCGGGTTGATTTCTGTCCGCCACCTCAGAACAGGAGGACAAGTTATGGCGCAGTAGTCTTTAGACCGCTGCTTCATAACTTCTTCATAACTTCTGTTTCCGGCGAGCCTATACTGTATATAAATATTATATAATATTTTCATGTATATCTGTATATACAATCTCTCTCTCTCTCTCTCTCTCTCTCTCTCTCTCTCGCTCTCTCTCTCTCTCTCTCTCTCTCTCTCTCTCTCTCTCTCTCTATGTATATATATATAAAATACAGTGCTCTTTGTGTAAAAGAAAAGGTGCCAGTATTTAAAACAAAGATGCCGGTACTCATTGATTATTGATTGATATATTCTGCTCAGTAACTTTTAGAAAAAGGTACAAGATTATTTACAATCGGCTAGATTACGAGTTTTGCGTTATGAGTGCTATTATGAGTCTTGTCCAAAAAGCTGTACCGCACACTTTTTTGGCCGTAACGCAAATTAACTTATGCAATTTGCGTAAAGTCTTTTTTCAATGGAACTTCCATAGTGCCGATATTACAAGCTTTTTCTGGGAGGCCAAAAATTGAGCGGTACAGCCTATACCGCAAGATTCGTAACGCAATCTAAAGTCAGTAGTTATGAGTTTTACACTACAAAGCTGTATCATAAAACTCATAACTAAAGTGATAAAAAGTATACTAACACCCATAAACTACCTATTAACCCCTAAACTGAGGCCCTCCCGCATCGCAAACACTAAAAAAAAATAATTAACCCCTAATCTGACGCTCCGGACATCGCCGCCACTATAATAAACATATTAACCACTAAACCGTCGCACTCCTGCATCGCAAACACTAGTTAAATATTATTAACCCCTAATCTGCTGTCCCTAACATCGCTGCCACCTACCTACATTTATTAACCCCTAATCTGCCGTCCCCAACGTTGCCGCCACTATACTAAATTTATTAACCCCTAAAGCTAAGTCTAACCCTAACACCCCCTAACTTAAATATAATTAAAATAAATCTAAATTAAACCTACTATTAATCACTAAATAATTCCTATTTAAAACTAAATACTTACTTATAAAATAAACCCTAAGCTAGCTACAATATAACTAATAGTTACATTGTATTTATCTTAGGGTTTATTTTTATTTTACAGGCAAGTTTGTATTTATTTTAACTAGGTAGAATAATTACTAAATAGTTATTAACTATTTACTAACTACCTAGCTAAAATAAATACAAATTTACCTGTAAAATAAAACCTAACCTGAGTTACACTAACAGCTAACCTTACACTACAATTAAATAAATTACCTAAATTAAATACAATTACCTAAATTATAAAAAAACAAACACTAAATTACACAAAATACATTTTTTTTTATCAGATCTTTAAACTAATTACACCTAATCTAATAGCCCTATCAAAATAAAAAAAGCCCCCCCCCCAAAATAAAAAAAACCCCTAGACTAAACTACCAATAGCCCTTAAAAGGGCCTTTTGCGGGGCATTGCCCCAAAGAAATCAGCTCTTTTACCTGTAAAAAAAAGTACAAACTACCCCCCAACAGTAAAACCCACCACCCACACAACCAACCCCCCAAATAAAAACCTAACTAAAAAAACCTAAGCTTCCCATTACCCTGAAAAGGGCATTTGGATGGGCATTGCCCTTAAAAGGGCATTTAGCTATTTTTCAGCCCAAACCCTAATCTAAGAATAAAACCCACCCAATAAACCCTTAAAAAAACCTAACACTAACCCCCGAAGATCCACTTACAGTTTTGAAGACCGGACATCCATCCTCAACGAAGCCAGTAGAAGTCTTCATCCAAGCGGCAAGAAGTCCTCAACGAAGCCGAAAGAAGTCTTCATCCAAGCCGGCAGAAGTGGTCCTCCAAAGGGGCAGAAGTCTTCATCCAGGTGGCATCTTCTATCTTCATCCTTCCGACGCAGAGCAGCTCTCTTCAATCAACATCTTTTTCCAAAAGAAGGTTCCTTTAAATGACGTCATCCAAGATGGCATCCCTTGAATTAAGATTGGCTGATAGAATTCTATCAGCCAATCAGAATTAAAGGTGAAAAAATCCTATTGGCTGATACAATCAGCCAATAGGATTGAGCTTTAATCCTATTGGCTGATCCAATCAGCCAATAGGATTGAGCTTGCATTCTATTGGCTGATTGGAACATATAATGTAAGTATAATGTAGGTGTCAGCAATGTCGGGGGCGGCAGATTAGGGGTTAATAAGTGTAAGATTAGGGGTGTTTAGACTTGGGGTTTATGTTAGGGTGTTAGGGGTAAACATAAATTTTGTTTCCCCATAGGAATCAATGGGGCTGCGTTACGGAGCTTTACGCTGCTTTTTTGCACGTGTTAGACTTTTTTTCAGCCGGCTCTCCCCATTGATGTCTATGGGGAAATTGTGCACGAGCACGTAAAACCAGCTCACCGCTGCTTTCAGCAGCGCTGGTATTGGAGTGCGGTATGGAGCACAATTTTGCTCTACGCTCACTTTTTGCCTGATAACGCCGGGTTTTTATAAACCTGTAATACCAGCGCTGTAGGGAATTGTGCGGTGATAATAACGTGCAAGTTACCACCGCACCCCTCATAACTCAAAACTCGTAAGCTAGCCACAAGTTTGGTGTATTTTGCAGCCCCTCTTGAGAAAAATAGAGTATTTACATCATGATTACAAATATTAACTTCTATGAGTTGGCAGAGTTGGGGGTACTCAGTACCGGTGAGTAACCCCACAAAAAAGTGCTATATATATATATAGAGGAGTACAGTTGGTTCACAGTTGATGTGGTCTTGCTGGACTTTCATACCTCATAAAATCAAACCAACTTAGATCATGAAGTTAAGAACCATTTGATTAGAGTGGTTGAGTTTCTTTTGAGGCACAATTTCTTTGTCCTGAAGGGGAGTTTCTATCTTCAGAGGCAGGTTACAGCGATGGGGGCCAATTTTGCCCCCTCTTATGCAAAACTTTTCATGGGTTTGTCGGAGTTGACCCATGTCTATGCAGATGAAAACCCCTTTAGAGACTGGATTTGTTTTTATAGGAGATTTATTCATGATTTATTTGGAATGGTGATGAAACTTTGGAAAACCATTTTACCGAATACTTAAACTTAAATGATAGGGGTTTGAAATTCACATGTTTGGAATAATTCTGAGATTATGTTCTTGGATCTTCTCCTTCTATCCAATGTGAGTACTATGATAGTTGATACTAGTTTATATTATAAACCTTTCTCTGGTAATAGTCTCTTGCACACAAGAAGCAGTCAACCCCAACATTTATTTAAAGGTATAGTAAAGGGGCAATTCAGGCATTTGAAAAGAAACAGTACCAAGGATAATGTATTTATGGAAGAGGGAGCAGTCCTAAAGAAATGCTTCAAGTATAGGAGATATCCTAAAAAAAAGTATTAATAGTAACTATGGATAGAATAGAGCTACTAAAATAGAAGAATTAAGATTTGTAACAAAGTACTCTAATCAATTTTTTAAGATTTGTAAAATTGTTAAAAAATATTAACCTATTCTGTATGGAGATGATGTTTTAAAACAAGTCATTGGAAGAGGTTTTAACATTGTGTATTTCAAGAATCTGACTTTGGGCAACATTCTTTCACCTAGTACGTTACCTAAAACCAGTGAAAAAAACTCATGGCTTAGGGTATCAGGTACCTATAGATGTGGTCATCCACGTTGTAAGGCATGTGACTTTTTGAAGCAGGGCAGTAGTTTTTTATCCATGTGACAGGGGATGGCTTTGTCACTCAAGGATGCATTAACTGTTCAACACAATATTTCATTTATTTAATTGAGTGCCCTCCACACTTAAAACAGTATGTAGGTTTCACTACTAGAGATGTGAGAACTTGAATTAGAGAACATCTAGTAGGTTATATTTCTAATGATGTTACCTGTTCATCATTATCAGAACACATTAAAATACATAAAAAGGGTAGATACATTCAGATGGAAT